>NC_056617.1:951532-959032 GCF_018340385.1 Cyprinus carpio | reverse complement strand
ATTCAGAACTTAATAACACAGCCTTCAAGATCTCGAAGCCCAATACGTCCTTCAGATTGATAAATCTGTCTATTATGATGTCCTCTGCAGAACGAGAGAATCACTAGACTCATGTTAGAATCACAGCAACATGACAATCTGTAGACAGCTCAAACCCTCCTCGATTAGACACTGAAGCACAGATGAGATCTAAAGAGATGAAAGAGAGGATCTGCGCCTGTCCTCCAGACGAAGAGCGGCGCTTCGGGCGATTGGGGTCACTGATGTTATATCTGATGTTATTCTGTCCCTGTTTCCCTCTTCAATCTCTGACGGTGATGTAACACACTCTCGTCAGCAGCACTAATGCAGTTTGAGAATACACTCACAGCAAAAAATATCAACATTTACTCACCAAACCCATATTTATGAGGAATATCTTGGACACAGAGGAAGACATTAATATTATCATAACAGTAATTCATACGATCATCTGAAGTCACATGATGCTTTAAGTGAGAAACAAAGTGAAATTATCTTTCTGCATTTCAGCGTTCGAATAATTGTCCTAACCATGCAGTAAATTACACTGTAACAAGGACACATTAAAATAAAGTGTAACTGGTAAATGTAAGATCATTGTAAGACCAATTAAAGAAAATCTAAAGAAATAAATTGAAGGGAACACAATATAATATTTAGAAATGTGAACTGGAAACCAAGACAAAAAGTACTAAAGAAGATATTAATTTTTTTGGAGTGCATGCAACTTTTAATGCCATTACTTAATAAATATAAGCATTTCTGCTCCAATTTAGCAAATTACTTAAATAAAATTAAAAATAAAAATTAAAGATTTTCTTTAAAAATTAAAAGTAGTCTCTTCTGCTCACCAAGGCTGCAATTATTTGTTCAAAAATACATTAAAAATTTTGAAATATTAAAATATAAATTAATTGTTTTCTATGCAAATATTTAGTAAAAAGGTAATTTATTCCTGAGATGCGCAGCTGAATGTTCAGCATCATTACTCCAGTCTTCAGTGTCACACATGAAATCATATGCACATGATGCTTTGTGTGAAAAACTAATTGAAATTTTGTCATGCACTTCAGTGTTCAAATCAAATATAACGCTACATATTCTTAAAAACAAAGGTTCTTTATTGTAATGGATGGATTCATGAAGAACTTCCCATGGAACCTTTTCGATGCACTAAAGTTTATTATAATAAAGGGTTCTTTAAGGGTTTTTGAAGAGCTGTTCACTGAAGAGGTGAACCAGAATAACTGGTTATGTGTGGAACCGAAAGAACACCTTCTTCATGTTCCACAGAAGAGAGAAAGTCATGAGGGTCTGAAGGACATGATGGCAGGACTGTGACGTCTGTGTGAAAGGCTTCTGTGGATGCAGTCGCTGCTGCTGCTCTGATTTGTTCTGCTTCTCATGGCTTCTGTGTCGCCTTTGTCTCCAGAGCAGAGGAACACAAAGAAGGAGGGTCCGGCGTCTGTGTGTGTGTGTGTGTGTGAGCTCCCTTTGTGTGCGTCTGCCTTTGTTTGGGACGTACCACTCGGTGTCACCAATCGGCTGCGGCTCCGCTGAGAGCGAGGCGGGCCCTCGCCGGACCCTCACACACAGCGGGACCCCTAGTGGACGTCACATGATGCTGCAGCTGGCCACAACAAAAACACACACACTTAAACTTGAAACAAACACACAGTCAGATTAAATAAAAAACAAAAAGAACGAGTGTGTGTGTGTGTGCAGCATGTGATGACATCACTAACACAACAGGACGGATTCACTGCACAATATACCACAGACCCATTTCTTTAAGACAATCAATCAACTATTAAATGCCATTTCTGTAGTCGGGAAACAATGTAAAAGTTATTTAATTCAGACTTATTTTTTTTTCTCTTTATTTTTCAAGGAAAAAAAAATGAGAACTTGAGATATAAATTAAGAATTCTGGCTTTTCCCCCTCAATTCCAAGTTTACAATTCAGGAAATAAAACTCAGAATTTTAAAAAAAGGAACAATATTTATTTTTCCCGTGGCAGAAACAAGCTTCCATTATGAACTGGCAAATTACGGTGATTTATTTTTATTGCCTCCTAGCCGATTCACCTTTGGTGTCTTGCCTTCAAACGTATTTAAAACTGTGTGCAGTAGAAAAAAAAAAAAAACCTGTCACTGGGGTGGTACTTTCTGGGGTGGTACTTTTGTACCTTTACACCTTTGAGGTACCAATACAGACTCTTTAGGTACAACGTTGTGCAATTTTAAAATTTACCAAAACATACAAAACCATTGAAAACTTTTTTACCCTATTTCTGAGAGTGCACAAGTATCATCCCAGAAATTTATATGGCTATTTTGACTTGTTTTGTGTCTAATCAAATAATGTCATAAAAATGCTCTTAATGTGCACAACACACACAGTGTGAGCAGCGTGTTATTATTAGCGCTCATCATGACATCACAAAGGACAGCAGAAGGAAATTTCCCGCGCTCTCTGTCAGAATGCTGTTGGCACGGCAACAGCAGCGCGCGCACATTCTTGGCAGAGTTATTTCCCGCCGCGGGCCGTTTGGAAATCATTGATGATATTAGGCGGGAATAATTGAGATGCTGATTGCTCCTTCACACCAGTAAATGAGATTATGTTCTGTTGATCGCTCATTAACAAACCTAAAGCATGATTATGAAAATCACTTCCTGCTGCCTGGAATGCATGTTCCATAGAGTCATATTCAATTACATAAATCATGCAGACACAATAAAACACCAATTCAATTTCTGCAGAATGTGCCATTCGATATAATGAGTGATTAAACAGTGCCGCATTCGCTTGGCGTTTCACGCTCTACAATCTTCTTTGTTGTCATTTCAGCTCTATATAGCTACATCATCGTTTACATGCTGTCGATTATAATAACTTGTCATGAATCAGTTTTAATAGACTAAAGAGATGCACAGACCTTGTCTGTGTGAACTGTGTCCGTTGTTTCAGCTCCTGTCATTAACCTTCACCTGGAAATGTTCTCTAATAAAACACATTCAACATCAATAATAAACCTCATTCATTTAAAATAAATAAATTTATTTATTTAATGTGAACAATGTCTTTTTTTCATGTGATCAAAACCAATAAATCCAAACAATCCGAATTATTGACACCGGCTCAACCAATAATATGCGTTTAGGGCGGGGCTATCTTTGTTTGTCTGATTAAAAGACTGAAAAAAAACCCTCACTATTTTTCCATTTCTCTTCAGTTTTGCAGAAAAACACACTTCAGCTTTAAAAATACGAGACATTTCTGCCTTTAAAACATCCAGAATGTGTTGACCCTTAGACTTCCAGTGCATTACTGTAAACACCAATATTGTGTTGAGTTTTTTTTTTTTTTTTTTTTTTTTTTTTTTTTTTTTGTTAACATTCAGTGAAAATTATTTTTGGGCAGGATGTACATGGAGTTTAAAAGAAGAGTTCACCAGAAAAGTGAAACTAGAAACCATTCTAGATTTAAATTAGTTTGTTTCTTCATCAGGTTTGTAGAAATGTAGCACTGCATCAGTGTCTCATCAATGGATGCTCTGCAGTGAATGGGTGCCGTCAGAATGAGAGTCCAAACAGCTGATAAAAACATCACAATAATCCACAAGTAATCCACAGCACTCCAGTCCATCAGTGAACATCTGGAGAAGACAAAAGATGAAACACATCCAGCATTAAGACGCTTTTAACTCAAATACATAGAGTCTATAATCCATAATAACACTTCCTCCAGTGAAAAAGTGTTCTGTGGATTACTTGTGGATTATTGTGATGTTTTTATCAGCTGTTTGGACTCTCATTCTGACGGCACCCATTCACTGCAGAGCATCCATTGATGAGACACTGATGCAGTGCTACATTTCTACAAACCTGATGAAGAAACTCAGATGGTCGAGCCCATTTTCAAGCTGAATTCATTCTAAATGATTCCTGTAAATAAATGCAGCAGTAAGACCAAACCTGAAGCTGGAGCTCATTAAGAGTGCATCAGTTTTCCTGTGGATTTCATCACTCATCAGTGAGTCTGTAGAGAAATCTGATGTTTTCCACAAACACAACAAACTGAAGACAGACGAGTCAGAGCCAGTGAATTATATTCAATCATTTCAGCACTCAAACGTCTTAAAACGGGTTCCAGCATTCGACTTTCAGTGACTGCATTCATAAATGCATTATAAATATTATTAAAATATATTATCCTCACCATTACAGGATAGAAAAGAATAGAACTCAAGCAAATATGTACATATCAGATATCAAGATAAAAAGAGCATCTGTGCGTTTCAAAACTTCCTCAGCAGGAAACGTGTAGAAAAGATTCTCCGGCACAAAGAAGAAGTTCCTTCTGCTACAATAACACCGTCTGTTCTCCGTCGGGATCAGTCCGTCTTCTTGGTGTTTTCAGCATCTTTGGGGTTGGTTTGGTCCGGTTTGTTGGGAGCCGATCCGTTGGGTTTGCTGTGGATCGGAGAAGATTGGCAGCTCGGGGTCGAGTCGGTCAGAGGTGAAAAGGTCAAAGGTCGAGCGAACAGCGTCTTGTAGAGCAGAGACTCCACCGCTGAAAACGGATACGAGGACGAACCCAACAACATCATCCGCATCTGAAACAACAACAACATAAGAATCTATGATGAATTAAGTGAGTTCATGATTTAAAAAAAGAGTTCATATCTTTATTTTGCACCACTAAATAAATCATCATTATATGAGGATTATAAGACTTTACTTAAAGAAAAAAAACAAACAAATACATTTTTTTCAGTCAATGCAACAAAAATTAATTAATTTAAGAAAT
The DNA here is from genome assembly GCF_018340385.1 of Cyprinus carpio. NCBI lineage: Eukaryota > Metazoa > Chordata > Actinopteri > Cypriniformes > Cyprinidae > Cyprinus > Cyprinus carpio. The sequence continues at coordinate 954,195 of NC_056617.1, read as the reverse complement.
ACTGATTGAAGAGTGAACTAAGACTTTTAAAGACTTGCAGAGTTTCTCAAAAATAAAACTCAAAGATGAGCACACATGTGAAAGGAACCCCTCAGACACACTCCTGCGTGAAACAGAAAGCTGGAGGAGAGAAGCGCTCGTCTTGAGACGACGCCTGCAGAGGTCAAAGGGTGCGAGCGTGAGATCTGACTGAAGAACTCCAGATTCACCGTCCGTCTCGCTCAAGAACTTCACTCTTTTTAAAGCAGAGTGATGCAATTACATGAAAGTGATGCAAAGAGCGCGAGAGCCGTGTAAGAGCACAAAGCGTCTCGGATCACACCGAAGGGCAACACCACTCACTTTGATGAGCTTTAGCTTTAAATTCAGTCAAACGAATGCCGACAGACATCTGTCCAATTCAATCAAACGCTCTCTTAGCCTTGTTTCTAATGGTGAAATCACAGCTGATATTTGTGTATCAGTAAATACACACACAGAAGGTGAGCTATAATGATGTTTCACTGTACACTGTCAATAACCTGTGACCTGTTACACTGCGTGTTTACTTCAGTGAGTGGCGTACTCTTATAAATACAGTTATTTTGCATTTCTAATTCTGTTTTGCATTAAATGTTAGAATGTTTGACTGTTTTGTCAATAAGGAGCTAACATTCAGGTTGTGTGTATATATATATATATATATAGAGAGAGAGAGAGAGAGAGAGAGAGAGAGAGTGAGTTCATTTGCAAAAACATAACTTTTTTTTTTAAACAATTTTCAAAAATCATGTTTGTTCAAATAAAAATACACCTAACTAACACAATAAAACACAAAAACATGATAACATAAAAAAATGTTTTTGAACATTGTTAAAAAATGCAGTTATATGTTTTTGCAAATAAACTCTTCATATATATATATATATATATATATATATATATATATACAACACACACACACACACACACACACACACACACACACACATAAAATAACAAAAAGCATACATATTATATATTTATATATTTTTTAATACCTATTTATTATTACACGCACATACACAAATACACATATTTATTATACATATATACATGTATGTGTACGTGTAATAAATATATTATTATATATTATTAGAAATAAGACTGGTACGATGCACAAAAAATACATAATATTAATAATTTTTAATAATATTTACTAATATAATATGAAAAAATTCCATGCATATTTAAGGTTTTCTGGACTATTTTGCACATTTTATTTTATTATTGCTTTATACTTGTATTTTCTTTTTTTCCCCTTTTTTTGTGAAGCATAACAACTATAAAGTGCATAATTATAGAAATGCAATAAAAATCAAATGTATTACTATTTTTTTTTTTTTTTTTTTTTTTTTTTTTACTTTTTTGACAGATCTAGATATAGATGTATTTTCATATGAAGCCAGATAAGGAGTGTCAGACACACAGACCTTGTTGGTGACGATGAAGAGCGTGTAGATGAAGATCAGCTGATGCGTCTGGATCGGGAGAAAGTGGCACTGCTGGAGAGAGAACACAACCGATCCCAGCAGCGTCACCTTGGTCGGGCTGCACACACACACACACACACACACACACACACAGAGGTCAAAGGTTAAACGAGGAAAGTTAAATATAACAGCTGTGACTCTACACTGTAAAACAGACAATTAACACATGACTGAGATGCACATTCTATAGAAATGTGTCAAGTTTAACGTCACTCTGCAACCATGAACCTTCTAACATTACCTAGTGGAAGAACTGTACAGTGTGACTATTATTAATAATAAACTGCTATAATCCATTTAACCTTCACAATAATTGCTTTTGTCATTTCGACTTTTATTTAATAAAATATAAATTAAATAATAAATTAAATTAAAAAATAAAATAAAAAATTTAAATCAAAATAATATAAAAAATACAACATTCTAATTATATTATTAATTATTTTGACATTTAAAAAAATAATAATATTTTAAAATTTAAACTTCAGGTTTTAGTTTTTGTAGGCTGAAATATTTTTAGTGGACCACAAAACCAGTCATGGGGTAAATTTATACATCATTTATACATCATAGCACAATAATAGAGATACAACTATTTGAAAATCTGGAATCTGAGGGAGCAAAAAAATCCAAATATTAAGAAAATCATCTTTAAAGTTGTTCAAATAAAGTTCTTAGCAATGCATATTACTAATCAAAAATTTAGTTTTGATATATTTACAGTAGGAGATTTACTAAATATCTTCCTGGAACATGATCTTTATTTAATATCCTAATGATTTTTGTCATAATAATAAAACAAATATACCTGTACTACTGATGACTGCTTTTGTCAAGATAAGTCAATATGCACTGATTGCGTTGATCTGCACAACCGATCAGTGTTTTATTCTCCATCAGATGCTCAGAAACACAGTGAAGATGCATCGAACGAGGCTCGTCTCCACGAGAGCGACACTTACTCTCCTGCCTTCTTCCACACGAACCCTTTCAAGTGCCACTCGCACAAAAACCATGACAACAAGTGTCTCCAAGAAATCAATACAGAAGCCAATTATTCTACCTGCGGCATTCTGGGAGCAAACGCTATTATTCTGAGAGAAAGAGAGTCCAGGACAGCAAACGCACAGATTCAGCTTCTGCAGACAAACA
>NC_056617.1:941532-944032 GCF_018340385.1 Cyprinus carpio | reverse complement strand
CCGTCATATTCTCAGCGTGTTGCAATGCAGATAAACCACTCACACAGAAGCAGAACAGCACGAGATGAGATGTGTGTGTGTGTGTGTGTGTTAAAGTCATGCTGTAGAAACGTACCTGTCTGCTTGCAGACGCCTGCAAGATCATCACAAGCAGCGCATTACTACAGAGCTGAACACACACAGTTATCTAGCACTGATTCAGCACAGTCTGGGCATTTTCCTTAACCTCATGTTCAACTTCTGTGTTGAGAGTCAAACTGACACACATTGCTTTGCATGAAATTCACCAAAAAGTAAAGACAAATGTATCATGTAGAAAATGAAAAAATGTAATTTTAGCTGTCAGAGACTTAAAAAAAAAAAAAAAAAAAAGAAAAAGTGAGAAATGTAATATATATATATTTTTTTTAATTTTTATTTTTTTGTTGTTTTTTGTTGTTGTTGTAAAATTAGCTGCACAGACACAATAAAAAAATAATAAATTAAATGAATAAATAAATATATATGAAATGTAGTGACTATTTGCACAATAACTACAAGTAGCAAAAGTAGCTAACATTATTTGTACTCAGTGTACATAACATTTATAGCTATTTGAATAACAAACTTCTTTTGTCATGTCTTTTTGTGTGAGGGTTAAATGAGTTTAATTTTCCTTTTAGTGCTGTAGTAGGCTAGAAATTGAAAAACAAGCTATAAAAAATTATCTGTGGGGTATTTTGAGATTCAACTTCATATACACACTCTGGGGACATCAGAGAAAATATTGTATCAGTGCATTCTATGGCACCTTTAAAGATGTGTGTAATTTAAATTTACAGATGCAAATAGAAAAAGGGCAAAAAAATAAATAAATAAATAAACACTTAAAAGTGTCTTTTGGATGTTTTCTCTCCTCTAGTCTAAAAAAAAATAAAAATATGGAGAGAAAAAAAAATAAAAAATATAAATGCCAATTTCCACCACACAATAAAAAATTAAAAAATCAAAATTCCACTATACAAACCAAAAACCTTCATATTTTTCTCATAACTGCGTGATACAAATGCACAATTCTGAGAACAAAGTGAATGACAAGAAAAACAGTCAGAATTGTGAGTTTATATCTCGCAATTCTGACTTTATAACTCCCAAATGCAAGTTTATATCTCACAATTCTGTGTAAAAAAAAAGTCAGAATTGTGAGATAAAAAGTCACAATAACCTTTTTTTTAATTCAGTGGCGGAAACACCACTTTCAGTCTTTCTTCCTGGAAACAAGACGATTAGGAGTAACTGCAGGTTAATTAGTTGCACTGGATGTCAGTCTGGAGAGTGTAGGAGTCAATATGCTGCAGGTAAAACAGAAACACGCTTAACCTAAACCATTCTTGAGACTCTCTCCCACCGGATCTAAACATCAGGACGTGCTGAATCTCATTCCCCTCCAGATAGTGCTGGACAATAGAAGACAGCGGTCAGGTGAAACGGGACGCCACGCAGGTCAGAGGCTCTAAAATAGCCTGTGATTTACTGCAGCCAATACAATAGAGCACATGCATGCATTACTGCTCTGATGAACACTAATTCAGTACAGGAGCAAAGGGCTGACCTCAGCACTGGCTAACCACACTCTGGTTAATGCAAACAGAATGTGTGTCTCCACCCTGCATGCAACGCAAATGCAAGTTTATCCACACATCTGCATGCTTCTGTGAGAAAAACAGAGATAGAATACTGACAGAGAGTTAATGATTAAATGCACTTCTTTTCCCTTTGGCCTTGGATCATGTAACTTCTGCTTTCACACTTATTTAAACACACACTGTTTTTGTTTATTTAAACGAAACGCAAATTTCTTGTGATGCAAGGACGAAGACGCTCATGTCAAAAGTTTAAGCACACATAAAACAATGATTAAGAATGTAACTACATTATAAAACCTTCAAGTGCCCAAATAGTGTGCATTTGACTGCAGAAATGAGTCTGAAACGCGATAAACCTGATAGAGATTCGCTCGGATTTGATTCCGACACTGACTCGCGTTCAGGTGAATTACAGCTGAAGTATATTAGAGGTGATTCGGTTCGGTTTCTCTTACCTGGCTGCTCTCTCAGACTCATCACTGAGATGATATAATGCGCCATGTCGAAGTAGGGGAACATGGAGAGGTTTGACAGCCCCAGCGCGAGCTCGTTTAGATTGAGAAAGCCGAACACATCCATGATTAAACCGCTTCAGGCTCGCGTCATGAACGCGCTGTATTCCGCCCTCAGTCGGATGATGACTCGGTTCAGATGATGACTCGGTTCAGATGATGACTCGGTTCAGATGATGACTCGGTTCAGATGATGACTCGGTTCAGATGATGACTCGGTTCGGACGATCGCACACGGGATCAATCCATCTGATCAGCAGCTGATCGGAGAGCAGTAACCGGATCCGCCGCCACCGGATGCTGCGAACACAAACACTACGTTACGTAACAGGCCAAAACTTCAGTTTGATCACACATCCGCGT
>NC_056617.1:874032-936532 GCF_018340385.1 Cyprinus carpio | reverse complement strand
TATAAAATGAAGATATGAAGTCATGTTTTCTGAGAAATTGAACAACATTAAGTGAGTTTATGCTTGAAACAAGAAATATATATCAAAACTAATCATTAATCGGGATTAAACGCATCCAAAATAAAAGTTTTGTTTACATAATATATGCATGTGTACTGTGTATATTTATTATGTATATATAAATAGAGACTGACATCTAGTAGACATTTTATCATCAGGGTTCATCAGACACACCTGTTTTACACACGTCACTCAAACACAGCAGCAGGAATCACATGAGTTCAGGGAAAGAGAAACTAAAGTGTAGTTGAGCTGTTGTTTTTGTGTCTCTGTATTTTTAAGCAGTAAAATGGCAGAAGCCAGAATTTCAGTGGATCAGAAGGAGTTCATGTGTGCAGAGTGTTTGAATCTCCTGAAGGATCCAGTGACCATTCCCTGTGGACACAGTTACTGTAAGAGCTGTATTACAGACTGCTGGGATCAGGAGGATCAGAAGAGAGTCTACAGCTGCCCTCAGTGCAGACAGACCTTCAGTCCAAGACCTGCTTTAGCTAGAAACACCATGCTGGCTGAACTGGTGGAGAAACTGAAGAAGACCAGACTCTCTGCTGACTGTGACGCTGGAGCTGGAGATTGGCAGTGTGATGTCTGTACTGGAAGAAAATACAGAGCCGTCAAGTCCTGTCTGCTGTGCCTGGAATCTTACTGTCAAACTCATTTTGAGCATCATGAGGAGTTTCATTCACGTAAACCACACAAAGTGACTGAAGCCACTGGACGACTGCAGGAGATGATCTGCCAGAAACATGAGAAGCTCCTTGACGTTTTCTGTTGCACTGATCAGAAATGTATATGTGTGCTGTGTACGGTTATTGAACATAAAAACCACGACATTGTATCAGCTGCAGATCAGAGGACAGAGAAACAGGTATTTAACACTACACACTGATGAAATATTGCTGACACTCGTTTCATATGTGTTTATATCTGCACCATATTAACAGCTCACAGCATTTACACGTCACACAACAGCAGAAATGAACAGCAGCTGCAAGAAGAGTTTGCTGAAAAAGCACCGTAAACCTTTATCAACACAATCTTTCATAAAATAGACTTTGATTAAGCAACATAAAATAATAAGAGTTGTCACACATTCACAGAGTTTGTACTTTGTTTTCAGTCTGCACCATTTTCATTCTCATGGTTAGTGATTTGATTTCATCATTTAGTTCAGGTGTGTGTGGTTAATTAGCCTCGTTTGATTTAGTACTTTAGTTTGTTTGTTTCCGGTCATAACTGTCGGGTCTCTTCCGTGTGTAGACGTGTAGTAGCTGTTCTCTCTGTTTGTATATCTTGTCTGTGGATTTATTAAAGACTGTAGCCTTCATCATCATCTTCATGTATACTAACAACACAGCGTTGTGACAGGAGTGACTATTCACCCGTTCTTTCACAACATATATATTTCATCAGTCAAAATACAATATAAATGCAGTGACAGATGACTTTCTGTTCATTAAATCTGACTGAATACAGGTGATTTCAGTCATTTATAGCTTCACTTTGTTCATTTATTTTCTGCAGCTTAATTAGACAGAACACAGAAACTCTGTCAGTGTGAAGCTCTACGTCTGTCTGTTTCACTTTTATACTTACACTTGTAGTTTGAAACAGGTCTTAATTCCTGTGTGATGGTGATAAATGATCAATCATCACTTCTGGATCATTAACCAACAGAAAATAATTAACAGCTCCTCTTTTACTGCATTCATCTGTTCATGATGATTTAGTGCCAGTAGTTTTCTGTGAGATTCACTATCATCTGTTTGTCCTGCAGAAGCAGCTGAAGGAGACGCAGAAGACGCTCCAGCAGAGAATCCAGCAGAGAGAGAGAAAGATCTTCAGCAGCTGAGAGAAACTGTGGAGTCTCAGAAGGTGAGTCTGGAGAAGAAGAGAAGTTTGTCTCCGTCTCAGTTCAGACTCACTGAAGCTGAATCACTGTGTGTCCTAACAGCGCTCTACACAGACAGCAGTGGAGGACAGCGAGAGGATCTTTACTGAGCTCATCCGCTCCATTGAGAGAAGCCGCTCTGAGCTGATACGACTGATCAGAGATCAGGAAAAGACTGCAGTGAGTCGAGCTGAAGAACAACTGGAGCGACTGGAGCAGGAGATCAATGATCTGAGGAGGAGAGACGCTGAGCTGGAGCAGCTTTCACACACACAGGATCACATCCAGTTCCTGCAGGTAACACAGATCTAGAAGAACAGGATCATAGTGGACTTGAGCAGATCCTGCTGTGACAGAGACTCACAGAGAAACATTTCATAAGTGTCTTATTATATAATCATCAGTCAGACTCTCATCTGATCATCTTCTTCTGAAAGAAATGAATGGCTTTAAGCTCTGGAAATCTTGCTCAAATGGGTCTCATGTCATTACATTTCTTTCTTTTTAAATCACTTGTATAAGTGACGTCCCGCTGCTTCTCTGACATTACATTCACTGTGTAACTGTCCAAACTCTCCCACAGACCTCAGACTCTGGTGAGGATAGTAAACCCCTAACTATAATGACACATACTTAACAATGAGTTAATATACGGGCCTTCACAAATAAAGTCATAACATAATGATATATCCTTGCAAATCATTAGCTAATGATTAATTAAAGCAGATAACTGTAAGTTGAAAGGCATAGCTTTGACCCATTGTGGTAATTAACACATCAAATTACACTATTAGTTAATACTATATGTTATTAAGGATTTAATACAGCTTGACATTTTTAATTAATGGCAATTGATATGTTACTTAATCTATTAATCAGGTAGACTCTTGATTAGTTGCTGATGTAGTAATCATTAATGAAAGATTTAGCTCTTAAGAAGCTGTGCATTAACTCATGATTATCTGTGCATTAAGTAAGGAATAATTGACTCCGGGCTGTTGAATTATTAGAAAAATAATGCGACGCGAAGTGGAGTGGCCATTACACCTGGGGTGTGCATTATTTTCCTAATAATTCAATGGCCCGGAGTCAATTATACTATGGTTACCACACCTCAAGACATCGATCCAATGATTTATTTAAAGGGTTTCGTCTAGTTTTTGTACTTAAATCGCTATTGTGAGTAGGATTATTTCTTCCGCGTCTCATCCAATGCCTCTTTTGCTAATACCAAAACACCGTTTTAAACTGGTAATGGGTGCTTGAGACGTTAATAGCATTCTAATGCAATTATTGATGAAGTTATTATAAAGAGAGTGAGAGCGACAGAGACACACAGAGAGAGAGAGAGAGAGAGAGAATGTGTGAATTAGGCTAACATACCTCTGTGCGTCTCTAAACACTCTTCTGCTGCAGCGTCTCTAAACAGTGCTGTTATTACATCACTAGTGAGAAATGTCATGTGTAGTGTTTAAGTTACTACACTGTATAGGGTAACTGATAAAATCATCAGGGCAGCGCTGACAACACCTTTTTGTGCAAACTGCGTGACCATTATTATAGTTTTACTATGCGATGTGATATGGAACTGTAATGCGGTCAAGAGAGCTGCCTGGAACTACGTTCGCCGTGCGTTTCCCAGAAAATAATTGCACACCTCAGAACGTTCGTCTGCCAATCAGATTCAAGCATTCACCGGCCCTGTAGTATAAAAATTATTAATGCATATCAGTGCAGCAGTATTGTAAAGTGTTCTCATAATGTTCAATCTAATCATATCTTTGAGCTGCTTTTCCTGAAATCTACTCAACTCTACAATGAGACTCCATTGATGTGCTTGAGCTGTTAGATGGACATTTATGTTCTTAGCAGATGTTTTATCATCTAGATTATTTCCTAAAAAGTTCACAAACAGTGTATGCGGTGAATACTAGAATCTGTAGCTTTAATGTGAGATAATGAATATGAGAAGAATGAAGCTGATGCTGTGAAAGTGCTGGATTGAGTTACTAAAGATCAAATCTGATGTTCCTGCAGGTTTTTGAGTGAAGTGTGGAGCTGATGAGTTTGATTTCTGTTTTCTGTAGAGTTTCCAGTCTCTCTCAGCACCTCCTGAATCTACAGATGGAAATTATGATCTCTTAATTTCTCTCCTCTCTTCTGATGCTCTGAGAGAATCTGTCAATCAGCTGAGAGACAAACTGGAGGATTTCTGCAAAGAGGAGCTCAAGAAGATCTCAGACAGAGGTAAAGTCCTGGAGATTCATCTGCTCTCAGAAACCAGTCCATCATCATCTCATATCATGGAGAACATCATATTAGAAATGTCTAAGAAATGGATACAGGATCATGAGAATCACACTGTTCATGTCTGTTGATTTCCACAGTTGCATTCATCAGGATCAGGAGCAACTTCCTACAATGTAAGTCAGTAAGAAAACCAGCAGAAAAACTCACTGAGTGTGTTCATGTTCTACCTGTAGAAGGAGAAAGAAGAGTTTTATAACTAATGATGTAAATGATGATGTGCACAGATATCTGTTCATCTGTACTGAGACACTGATGATACACTGAACATGAAGAGTTCAGATACATGAAAAGATCAAACAGATTCATAATTCCTGATTCTGTGTTTTATCTCCATCAGATTCCCATCAGCTCACTCTGGATCTGAACACAGTGAATAAAAGCCTCCTTCTGTCTGAGAACAACAGAGTGATTACTAACACTGGCACTGTTCAGTCGTATCCTGATCATCCAGACAGATTTGATCAGTGGTCACAGGTGTTGTGTAGAGAGAGTGTGTGTGGACGCTGTTACTGGGAGATTGAGAGGAGTGGAGATAGAGGTGTGGATATATCAGTGTCATACAAGAGCATCAGCAGGAAGGGAGATGGTGTTGAGTGTTTGTTTGGATCTAATGATCAGTCCTGGAGTTTGTTCTGCTATTCCTCTGGTTACTCATTCAGACACAATAACATACACACTGATCTCTCTGTGAAGTCATTCAGCAGTAGAATAGGAGTGTTTGTGGATCACAGTGCAGGAACTCTGTCCTTCTACAGCGTCTCTGACACAATGAGCCTCATCCACACAGTCCAGACCACATTCACTCAGCCGCTCTATCCTGGGTTTACTGTTTATTTTACTGGATCATCAGTGAAACTGTGTTGATGAATCAGAATAGATTAACAAGAGATTCTACCCATAATGCTTTGAGCTGCATGATGAATCAGTAACAGTCAGATGTTATAGAGTCTTAGTTAATAATATATTTTATTTATTAATAATCATGATCAATAATTAATGTTTTTATTTTAAAAATATTTTTCAGATTTTTTAAGTGTTATTTCTGTTCTCTGGCTGATAAATAAAGTTTCTACCCGCTTGATGAACAAAAGTGATCGTTTTATTCCTCCTCTGTACAAATCAAGCATCTCATTAAAATCAGTTGGCAAAAATCAGATGAGGCAGGCGTGGGGCAGGAAAGGGGCAGGCAATGGAGAGGGAGCATGGAGCATAGTACCAGGGTGGAGTGGATGGAGGGAGGAGCCCGGAGCAGGAGGAGCCAGATGGTCATCCAGAGGCCAGCTAGGAAGATGACCCATGGTGGAGTCGACGGCGGGAGGAGCCATGGTGGAGGAGGAGCCGACAACATTAGGGGGCCGACTGACCAGCACCCACTCCACGAAAGCGGCGAAACCCTCTCTGGGACCGTTCGCTGGCAGGCGTGCTTTACACCGCTCGCTCAGACCGTGATAATAAAAAGTACAGAGCGAGCAGTCTGGGAAGTGGGTAAGGCACGCCAAATCGAAAAATTCCCCTAGTATGGACCTCCAGTGAACAGTCCAACTGCTCCAGGCATAGGAGCTGGACTGCCGGGATATCCATTCCAGGATAGGGAGAACACAAAAACAAGAACGAAAGAAAAACGCCGTTAACTTACTTACTATTAGGTCCGCTATTCTGTAACAAGTGCTGGGTGTGCAAAGTATGGCACACGACGAAGGAGATATCAAAAATTGTTCTTTTAATAATCCATAGGAGAGAAAGAGCACATCCAAACACAAATCCAAATCATGGTTTCAAACATTACATTAATAGCAGACAAAGGAATACGGGAGAACACAGACTATAAATAGAGAATGTGATCAGAGGGAAACAGAAACAGGTGTGGGGTTAATTAATTAATTAAACAAGAAAAGGAACATGACCAAATAAGGAAACTAAGTGATAACAGAAGTCCATAACTGTGACAGAGAGACTATTATCAAAGTAACAGCACACCTGTTGTATTTCAGCTGTGATCTGTTCCGCACATCTTGATAAAATATCATTCCCCGAGAGAAAATGCTTCTTCACCAACGGACTGATCTCTTTCAGGAAGGACATGTTTGTTTATCAGCGTTAGGATTTTGATTTGTATGTATTTTCTTTTCTGTCTAATTCACTCAGACAATCAACCTTCCTCCTTTGTCTGATGGCTTCTATTCCTGGACCAACTGAATTCAAGATCTTCACAGTCTGCCAAATGTTCAAAAACCAGCCTTTATCACGTTTTAGTTAATAAACCTGAATCTTTGGTCCTATGGGGATCTTGCTTACAGGAGCAAAGTCCCGAGAGTGGGCCGGGCTTCTTGAGACATTAACAAAAACATTTTGGGACAAATAGATGACTATTCCCTGCTCAACTTCTCTCTCCAGGAGAGGAATGAAAATCATCTACAGCATTAACATCGTAGGTGAGGTCAAGCCCTGATGTTTGATGAGAAGGTCTGGTTCATTCCAGTTCATCCCAAAGGTGTTGGATGGGGTTGAGTTCAGGGCTCTGTGTTCTTCCTCACCAAACTGGTCTTTATGAACCTTGCCTTGTGCACTGGGTCACAGTCATGCTGGAATAAGATAGAGTCTTCTTCAAACTGATCCCACAAAGCTGGAAGCACAGCATTGTCCAAAATGTCTTAATATGCTGAAGGAGTGAGCGTGATTTCACCAAGTACAACATGTTCCTGGAACAACATTCCAATCAACCAATCAGAATTGGGATATAACTTTTCTGGAAATATCTGTTTTAGTCTTACAATCAGGGTTAAGTGCTTCTACAGCCTTATTAATCAGCTATCATTTCCCACTGATTTAAGGAATAAATTATGGGTAGGTTAGGTTTAGGGGTAGGGATTAGGTTAAATCTATATTTGTGGACAATAATGTTGATCCAGTATCATCAAAAGATGTTGATCCAGGAACATGTCTTACTTGGCAAAATCATGGCGACCATGCTGAAGCATAAAGATTTCCATTTCCTGGAAGCAAGTGTCCTAACACAACCCTTGAAAAACAGCCCCATACCATTATCCTGTCTTTACTTTGATTTTGGTTCATTCACACTGCCAGTGATTTTTGAAATCTGTTCGTGCCTTCAAACACATCCCGTAAAGATCTCGTGAACACATGTGACATCAGGATGTGACGTGTGATGTACGAGTCAAAAACACTAGCCCGCTCACTCTCTTTCCATTGTAGTTGTGCACTTGGTGGAATTGTTTTCTTATGATCTATGATTTCTCTCTCGAGAAACCACGCTCCAGCATTTTTTTATTTGATCATACACTCTCGCATCGCATACCCTCAGCATGGATACTGAGGAGCTCCCTGGTCTCTGCTTCAATCCAGTTTGCGGACATTTTTATTTATTTTATTTTTTACGTGAGCGTTGACCTCTGTATTTAAATCACCCGCTCAAAGAGTCAACTACGTCATCACTTCAACGATTGGTCCTGCCTTTTGTTCACACAGGCCACGTTCCAGGACTGATTCCGGCAACGTTATTAGGTCCCTATTCCGAGATCAATCCCGGAACGTGTTTGCGTTCACACAGAAGGCACTCTCACAATTTTAGCAATTTAATCAACCGAATCATTAAACAGTTGATTCACTCAGGAAGGAAACACTGTCATGTTGCTCAGAGAGACGCAAAACAGTACTGTGGCTTTGTTTGGAACCATTTTTGTTGGCGAAATAGAGCAAAAAATGGGCAATATGGTGTCTAAAACATAAGTCTCTTAATATGACCTTCTTGTTAATTTAACTGTTGTATAAAATCAATATCACATTTGTGATTTTTGTGAAAAATGGCACTCTTTGTGTGATATTGATTAACGATTGTGATGAGTGGGGTGGGGCCGAGAGCCGTGCACTGTAAAAAATTGTGCCGTTAAATAACAGTAATTTACTGGCAGCGGGCGTGCCAGTAAGGTACTGTTAATTTACAGCTCTCAACCGTTAATTTACAACTCTTTTTTTACAGTGTTTTACCGTAATTCTACCTTGGAAATTAACTCCACTCCCACTGCTTCAAACAGTTCAAGTTTAAAAACTGGCATTCATACGTTGTTAGTACTGTAAGCTTATTTCATTTGAGTCCAATGAGAAGGAATATTTCTTAATATAAAACTGCAAACACTTAATGTGTAATAGTAAAGTAACTAAAAGCATGACTTTTACTCAAATCACTGCAGTACATTGTCAGCTATAGCACACACACATATGTGTTGAAATACTTAACACAGAGATCATCACTGTATCAGTGACTCCATGTTTACTGTCTCTATATATAACGCAGCAGAACATCAGTGTTTATGGCTCATCATTGACTGAAGCACGGACTCTACTCTCCAGCACAATGGTGAACCACAAAACTACATTAAACTAACAGATCTCTTTTGTGCAAACACACATTAATACAGTTGAGTTCAGTATTTACTCTCATTATCAGTGTATGACTTAATTTTGTTTTTTATGGATGTTCACAAATATTTAAGTCAAATTAACATTTGGTAAATCTGACTTTTACAGTATATTGCTGTTTTTTCCTTGACTTAACGGCAACAAACTGTATGAAAACAGTTATTTACTGGCAGCACGGGTGTTTTTTGTCATGTAAGTCGCAATGTTTTTGTATGTCTACATCACATCTACCTGTCTTTAAGCGCACATACAGTCGTGAGTTTCTGCTGGATGTCGGCAGAACCACATTTTTAGAGTTAAACTCCACACACGTGGAACAGCTGCGAGATCTCGGTTGACAATTGACAATAAAGCAGACTTGACTCAGTTTTAAATGAACACTTATAATGTGTGCACACTACAGAGTGTTAGAGTTCAATTCAATTCAAGTTTATTTGTATAGCGCTTTTTACGATACAAATCATTGCAAAGCAACTTTTCAGAAAATTAAGTTTCTACAATATTTAGTAGTAGCTTATCAGTGATGACTGTCAGTTTATGTGCATATGGCAGAAATGTTCAGAAAAATCAATAAAATACGTAAACAAACAGACGATTAACACTATTAACAGCAATTATGCAATCAAACTTATAGCAAAATGTGGTAGTTCTGTATGTTGTCTCTGGGTTAGCATCATCTGAGGTCCTCTGAGGGGCTGGCATCATCTCTTCTCAGGTGTTCTGGATCCAGACTGGAGCTTGTGTAAATCCTAGTTACCACGGGATGTAAATCCAGCAGAAAGCAGAGAAACAAATAGAGACATAATTAGCATAGCTGCTGTTCCAGCCAAGTAAAATTAATTATTTTAACCCAAGCTAAAGAATAATAATGCACATTTGATCAGATATAATTGCAGTCCAGAATTATGAGATGCATTATTTGAATGTTTGGCCAAAGAGGTGTGTTTTTAATCTAGATTTGAACAGAGAGAGTGTGTTTGAACCCCGAACATTATCAGGAAGGCTATTCCAGAGTTTGGGAGCCAAATGTGAAAAAGCTCTGCCTCCTTTAGTGGACTTTGCTATCCTAGGTACTATCAAAAGTCCAGCGTTTTGTGACCTTAGGGAGCGTGATGGGTTGTAGCGTGGTAGAAGACTAGTTAGGTACGCAGAAGCTAAGTCATTAAGGGCCTTATAAGTAAGTAATATATTTTGTAACTGATATGGAACTTAGTAGGTAGCCAGTGCAGAGACTGTAAAATTGGGGTAATATGATCATATTTTCTTGACCTGGTAAGGACTCTAGCCGCTGCATTTTGGACTACCTATAGCTTGTTTATTGAGGATGCAGGACAACCAGCTAGCAGTGCATTACAATAGTCCAGTCTAGAGGTCATGAACGCATGAACTAGCTTTTCTGCATCAGAAACAGGTAACATGTTTCGTAGCTTGGCAATGTTTCTAAGATGGAAGAATGCTGTTTTGGTAACATGGGAAATATGATTTTCAAAAGACAAGTTACTGTCTAATATAACACCCAGATTTTTGACTGTAGAGGAAGTAACAGTACATCTGTCTAATTGCAAATTGTAATCTATGAGATTCTGTGTAATATTTTTTGGTCCAATAAGTAATCTCTGTCTTATCTGAATTTAATAGGAGAAAATTATTGATCATCCAATCTTTTACATTTTTAACAAACTCTGTTAGCTTAGATAATTTAGAAGTTTCATCTGGTCTCGTTGAGATATATAGTTGAGTATCATCAGCATAACAGTGGAAACTAATCCCGTATTTTCTAATGATATTACCAAGGGGCAACATGTATATTGAAAATAGCAGAGGACCTAGGACAGATCCCTGTGGCACTCCATATTTTACTGGGGATAAAAGAGATGACTCCCCATTTAAATAAACAAAGTGGTAGCGATCGGACAGGTAGGATCTAATCCATCTTAAAGCCCGCCCTTGAATACCTGTATAGTTTTGTAATCTATCTATGAGTATGTCGTGATCTATGTTGTCAAATGCAGCACTAAGATCAAGTAAAACTAGCAATGAGATGCAGCCTTGGTCTGATGCAAGAAGCAAGTCATTTGTAATTTTAACAAGTGCAGTTTCTGTGCTATGATGGGGCCTGAAACCCGACTGAAATTCTTCATAGAGATCATTTTTTGCAGGTAGGAGCACAATTGAGCAGACACAACTTTTTCTAAAATTTTAGACAAAAATGGAAGATTTGAAATGGGTCTGTAATTTGCCAGTTCACTAGGATCTAGTTGTGGTTTCTTAATAAGAGGCTTAATAACCGCCAGCTTGAATGGTTTTGGGACGTGACCTAAAGATAACGACGAGTTAATAATATTGAGAAGCAGTTTTTCTGCTACAGGTACAACTCTTTCAGTAATTTAGTGGGTACAGGATCTAATAAACATGTTGTTGGTTTAGATGCAGTGATAAGTTTATTTAGCTCTTCCTGTCCTATAGTTGTAAAGCACTGCAGTTTGTCTTTGGGTGCGATGGATAAAACTAAAGTATTAGACACTGTAGAATCTACATTTGTTATTGTATTTCTGATGTTATCTATTTTATCACTGAAGAAATTCATAAAGTCATTACTATTTAACTGTGAGGGAATATTTAGATCGGGTAGCATCTGGTTATTTGTTAATCTAGCCACTGTGCTAAATAAAAACCTTGGATTGTTTTGGTTATTTTCTATGAGTCTGTGGATATGCTCGGCCCTGGCAGTTTTTAGAGCCTGTCTATAGCTAGACATACTGTTTTTCCACGCAATTCTAAAAACTTCCAAGTTAGTTTTTCTCCATTTGCGCTCAAGACTACGAGTTTTTTTCTTGAGGGAGTGGGTATTACTGTTGTACCATGGCACAGTACGTTTTTCTCTAACCTTTTTCAATTTGATGAGGGCAACAGCTTCTAATGTATTAGAGAAGCTAGTGCCATGTTGCCAGTCATTTTGTCTAGTTCATGTGTATTTATGGGTACACAGAGCAGTTGAGATAAATCAGGCAGGTTATTTGTGAATCTGTCTTTGGTGGCTGGAACAATAGTTCTGCCCGGACGATAACGCGAAGCTATATAGTTATTATCATCAATACACAGAATGCACGGTACAAGGAAATGGTCAGTAACATCATCACTTTGAGGTACGATATCTATGTCAGTAAGATCGATTCCATGCGATATAATTAAATCTAGCGTATGATTAAAACGATGAGTGGGCCCGGTGACATTTTGCTTTACTCCAAAACAGTTTAATAAGTCAGTAAACACAAGTCCTAATGCATCATTTGTATTATCAACATGAATGTTAAAATCTCTGAAAATTAGCGCTGTATCAGCGGTAACCAACAGGTCTGAGAGGAAATCTGCAAATTCTTTTAGGAATTCTGTATATGGCCCTGGTGGTCTATACACAGTAGCCAGGGAAAGAGATACAATATATTTATTTTGCATATCTGACAGTGTAACATTAAGCAGAAGTATTTCAAATGATTTAAACCTGTATCCTGTTTTCTGGGTAACATTGAGATTATCACTATATATTGTTGCAACACCTCCCCCATGACCAGTCTGAAGGGGCTCATGTTTATAACAGTAGCTTGGTGGAGTAGACTCATTTAGACCAATATAATCATTTGGTTTTAGCCAGGTTTCAGTCAAGCAGAGTACATCAAAACTATTATCTGTGATCATTTCATTTACAATAACTGCTTTGGGTGTGAGTGATCTAATGTTTATGAGCCCAAACTTTAAAAATTGTTTTTGTTCATTTATTTTACGTTTTTTCTGGTTTAATCACGATAAGATTTTTCCTAGATCCTACATTAAATTTATATTTTGACCTCATTATTCGGGGAACAGACACAGTATTTATAGATTGGACAGCGCAAGTACTTCTAACATTTAAGCGGGTAGAACAAAAGCCATTATAGCAGTTATTTGAGAATTGGCTTACTAGTCATATGGAGTGTAGAGTCCTGTAGATGAGATCAGATCCTGAGAGGAGATCTGCTCCGACTCTGCTGGGGTGCAGGCCATCAGCGCGAAAAAGCCTAGGACGCTCCCAGAAAAGATTCCAATTATTAACAAAGAGCAGTTTCTGTTCTTTACACCATGACAATAACCAATCATTTAGAGCAAAAAGTCTACTGAACCTTTCGTGTCCTCGTCGATACGTGGGCAGTGGTCCTGACACGATGATCGTCGCCGCAGGCGTCGTGCTGCGAACCATCTTGATCAGGGGTGTTAAACGCGGTCTTCCATTCATCCCCCTTCCTGATGCGGACCAAATGATAAGCATTACGTAAGTCCAGTTTTGTGAAGACCGACACTCCCTGCAACCTCTCGAAGGCTGAAGACATCAACGGCAAAGGATAAGTATTCTTTACCGTGATGTTATTCAACCCTCGGTAATCAATGCAAGGTCGCAGAGAACCGTCCTTCTTCCCCACAAAAAAGAACCCCGCCCCCGCTGGAGAAGAGGAAGGTCGGATGAATCTGGATGCCAGAGAATCAGAAATATATTTCTCCATGGCCTCCCTCTCGGGAACAGACAGAGAGTATAACTTGCCCGTAGGCGGAAACGTACCTGGCAGTAGATCTATAGCACAGTCATAGGGACGATGCGGAGGAAGAGAAGCAGCTCTGGACTTACTGAACACTTCCTTCAGGTCGAGGTACTCGACGGGCACGTTTGACAAATTCACCGGCTCTTCCTGCAAGACAGAACAAGACAGAGACGAACCAGCAGACACTAAACAAGACGCATAATACTCAGTGCTCCAGGCCAACACAGAGTTTTGTCCCCAGTCCACCCTGGGATTATGCCGCACCAACCAGGGGTGGCCGAGGACAATGGGAACCTGGGGGGAGTCCATGAGGAGAAATAACAGTTCTTCAGAATGATTGCTGGATGTGATGAGTGTTATCTGACTGGTGGTGTGAGATACTGTGGGTAACTGTTGACCATTGAGTGCGTTGACAGATCTTGTTAGTGAGAGGTATGGTGGGTATCTGAAGTTGTTGTGCAAATGACCAGTCCATAAAGTTACCTTCAGCCCCGGAATCGAGAAGAGCTTGACAGTGATGTGACCGAGTTGCCCACTGCAATCTCACCGGGAGGAGGGTGGAAGAGGCTTTCTGGATGGAGACCCCGCCCAACAGGATCCTCTTCTTTACTGCCGGGCCCACTCTTTTACTGGGCAACTATTGAGAAAATGTCCAGATCCGCCACAGTAGAGGCACAATCCTCGGGATCTCCTTCTCTCTCTCTCCTCCCGGGAGAGCCGGGCTCGACCCACCTGCATGGACTCGTGATCGTCAACGGGGCTGACCGCATCACAAGCGTTGAGTGGGGAGATCCCAAAGTTCCTCTGTGTAAGTGTCATACGAGTGTGTTGTTCCAACCGATGCAGGCGTGCATCCACTCTTAAGGCCAGTTCGATCAGATCATCGAGTCTCTCTGGCAGGTCCAGGGTATAAATCTCATGTTGGATGCGGTCAGCCAGCCCATGCAGGAAGATGTCCCATTGCGCCGGCTTGTTCCAGCGGCATTCTGCGGAGAGGGTGCGAAACTCAATGGAATAGTCGGCGACAGATCTTTCTCCCTGGCGGATGTCTGCAAGCTGGCGAGCCACCTCTCTGCCTGCGACTGCCCGGTCAAACACCCTTCTCATCTCCTCCGAGAGTGCCGCAAATGAGTCACAACAGGGTTGATGGTTTTCCCACACCGCCGTCCCCCATAGCGCCGCACGTCCGGACAGCAGTGTAAGCACGAAGGCCACCTTCGAATCTTCAGTGCAAAACGTCTGGGGTTGGAGAGTAAAAAACATTGAGCACTTGGTCAAAAAAGCTGTACAATAACTTGGCTCACCAGAATAACTCTCCGGCGTTGGCAGACGCGGCTCATGTTGACGGACGGATGCGGGGGAAATCGGCGGTGGGTTAGGCGCAATTGGCTGTGTCAGTTGTTGGACCTGCTGAGTGAGCCCGGACACCTGCGCTACCAATGCCTGCACCGCCCTTCAAGTTGCAGCGAGATTCTCCTCCTGCCGTTCCATACGGGCCGTGTTGTGTGCGAAGTACTCAGTGACATCAGATCCGCTTGCTGCCCCCTGCATGGTCAGATCGTTCTGTGACGTAAGGATAGAGGAGACAATAGCAAGTAAAACAGATCCTTTTATTCGGGATGAATAGCACCAGTCTCAGGGTGACAAAAGGGGAAGCAGACACAGTTCTCAGACATGCAGTACACCGGTACTTCCGAATGTGATGGTATCTCCGATGATGACGATGACTAGGCAGCGCAGGCTTGCATGGACAACTCGGTCCAATGGTCAGACGTGAAGTGGTGAATCCAGTGTTGGTGAATAGTGAAGACAACACTGGAATGGCGAACTTCCAGCCGGAGACAAACCAGGAGACACGAGGAGCCGAAGAGACAGGAACACAACAGATACATTCATACAACAACGATTTGACAAACACAAGACGCATGAGGTGAGTATAAATAGACAGTGGTAATGCACAACACCTGTCGCTGATTTCCCGGAGGATCATCAGCGACCACGCCCACACACACACACAGTGCAAGGGATCGTCAATGAATTCCTCAACCGTGACAGTCACCTGCACTCAAAGGTAGATATACATCCACCATTAAAGCAAGTAACAGTGAGTAAAGCAATTGTAATGTGTGTGAATAGAGTATTAGCAATGCACACAGGTTTAGCGGCAACCACGCTGGTGATGCTAATGGGCTATAAGCTACTAGCAGACTCTGGAAATCAAAATAAAACTAGTGATAACAAGGCGCTCTGGTTGTTTTTGTTGTAGAATACGATAGAGGATATATTCACACGTTATAGAAATGAAAATGATGGTGTATAAAATAGATTTCAATAATAAAAAATAGACGATAAAGAAATAACGTGACTGAGCTCAAACTCAATATCAAAACTAAACATTAATCAGGATTAATAGATTAATCGCATCCAAAATAAAAGTTTCGTTTACGTAATATATGTATGTGTACTATGTATATTTATTATGTATATATAAATAGAGACTGACATCTAGTAGACATTTCATCATCAGGGTTCCCCATTCCTTGTCCAGGAGAGCCACTTTCCTACAGAGTTTAGTTAGATCTCTAATTAAACGCACCTGATTCAACTAGTCGAGGTCTTTGTGGTTACTTTAATAACAGCCAGATGTGTTGAACCTAAACTCAACAGGAGCAGGAATGAGGAAGCTGTTTTACAGACTCACAGACACGACTGTTTTACACACATCACTCAAACACAGAACCAGGAATCACATGAGTTCAGGGAAAGAGAAACTGAAGTGTAGTCAAGCTGTTGTGTGTTTGTGTCTCTGTATTTAAGCAGTAAAATGGCAGAAGCCAGAATTTCGGTTGATCAGAAGGAGTTCATGTGTCCAGTGTGTCTGGATCTCCTGAAGGATCCAGTGACCATTCCCTGTGGACACAGTTACTGTAAGATCTGTATTACAGACTGCTGGGATCAGGAGGATCAGAAGAGAGTCTACAGCTGCCCTCAGTGCAGACAGACCTTCAGGCCAAGACCTGCTTTAGCTAGAAACACCATGCTGGCTGAACTGGTGGAGAAACTGAAGAAGGCCAGACTCTCTGATGACTGTTATGCTGGAGCTGGAGATGTGCAGTGTGACGTCTGTACTGGAAGAAAATACAGAGCCGTCAAGTCCTGTCTGCTGTGTCTGGAGTCTTACTGTCAAACTCATTTTGAGCATCATGAGGAGTTTCATTCACGTAAACCACACAAAGTGACTGAAGCCACTGGACGACTGCAGGAGATGATCTGCCAGAAACATGAGAAGCTCCTTGAGGTTTTCTGTCGCACTGATCAGAAATGTATATGTGTGCTGTGTACGGTTATTGAACATAAAAACCATGACACTGTATCAGCTGCAGCACAGAGGACAGAGAAACAGGTATTTAACACTAGACACTGATGAAATATTGCTGACCCTCGTTTCATATGTGTTTATATCAGCACCATATTAACAGCTCACATATGGCGTTATTTCCCTGTCAAATGTCGAGAGCGCATTATTGTAGTGCGAAAGTACATTAATATAATGCGCGAGCGCGAATCTCTCTGCTCGCGCGCGGAATATAATGTGAGCAGACAGAGTGTCAATCAATGCATTGGCGAATACAGTGAACATAAATAAAAAAAGAAACAAAGTTGCTTGTCAGGTTTTCCTAACAAGCAACCATATTTTATAAAATAAGCCCAAAAAAACGCGACCCGGGATTTTTTCACACAACTTTACAAAAAAAAAAGCCCAAAGTTGCGTATAATACACAGACTTGGCAACTATGTCAGTGAACTTATTCCATGTGTTCCATCTGCGATTCAATATCAACCAATAAGATTTCATGTACGATGTCACGTTTTCATTGGTCAGTCGTTGAAGCCTATTTCTAATTGTTTGTTGCCGTTTTGACAGCGTTTATGCCAAGAGCAAAGAGAAAGAAATCGAAGAGAAGAGTACTTGGCCATGTGCGAACGCATGGGACACAGTCTAAGCACATACACGCTTACTTTAAGCGAAGAGGAGAGATTCGCGATTGCACTGAACACGTTTTAAGTGCAGGCATACTCTCTGAGCGAGCCCAGAGAAAATTCTTACAAGAGCAACGTGTATCTGAGAGCGCGCGCGAGCAGAGAGATTCGCGCTCCGCACATTATATTCCGCGCACGAGCAGAGAGATTCGCGCTCGCGCATTATATTAATGTACTTTCGCGCTACAATAATGCGCTCTCGACATTTGACAGGGAAATAACGCCATATCTGTTCACATGATGATTTAGTGCCAGTAGTTTTCAGTAAGATTCACTATCATCTGTTTGTCCTGCAGAAGCAGCTTAAGGAGATGCAGAAGACGCTCCAGCAGAGAATCCAGCAGAGAGAGAAAGATCTTCAGCAGCTGAGAGAGACTGTGGAGTCTCATAAGGTGAGTCTGGAGAAGAAGAGAAGTTTGTCTCCGTCTCAGTTCAGACTCACTGAAGCTGAATCACTGTGTGTCCTAACAGCGCTCTGTACAGACAGCAGTGAAGGACAATGAGAGGATCTTTACTGAGCTCATCCGCTCCATTCAGAGAAGCCGCTCTGAGATGATACGACTGATCAGAGATCAGGAAAAGACTGCAGTGAGTCGAACTGAAGGACGACTGGAGCGACTGAAGCAGGAGATCAATGATCTGAGGAGGAGAGACGCTGAGCTGGAGCAGCTTTCACACACACAGGATCACATCCAGTTCCTGCAGGTAACACAGATCTAGAAAAACATTGCCAAAATGAAACTTATCAGATCCTGCTGTGACAGAGACTCACAAAGAAACAGTTCATAAGTGTCTTATTATATAATCATCAATCAGACTCTCATCTGATCTTCTTCTGAAAGAGATGAATGGCTTTCAGCTCTGGAAATCTTGCTCAAATGGGTCTCATGTCAGAACATTTCTTTCTCTTTAAATCACTTGTATAAGTGACGTCTGTGTAACTGTGTTACTGTGTAACTGTCCAAACTCTCCCACAGACCTCAGACTCAGACAAAAAAACCACAACCATAACTACACAAACCAAAAAATAACCAAAAAAAAATCCCACAAAAATTAAAAACATGATATACCATTGCAAATTATTAGCTAATGATTAATTAAAGCAGATATGTCAGGGTTCTGCCCTGGCAGCTGTGTCTGTTTTGTCTTTGTTTTGTGTTTCTCTGTTTGTCCTGTGTATGACTACATGGCTTTGTCTTTGTTTATGTTGGCCATGTGCTCCTTTCGTCCTGCCCCCTTGTTTCACATTACCTTGTTTGGTGCTCATTAATTGATTGTTCTCACCTTGTGTTGTGTGCTTTCCTTCCTATTTATTGTGCTCATTTCCCTCATGTGTTTGTTGGTTCATTTTGTGTGTGAGTTAGTGTTTGCTTAGCTTGCTAGCTGATCTTTACTAATCGACTTTTTCCTTGTCTGTTAAAGTCTGGTATTTATTAGTTTAAGTTTATCTTGTCACTGTTTAATCTAGTTTCAGTTTTTCGTTTGTTTGGATTTCATTTTTAGTTTCTCTTGAGTTTGACTTGTTTTTGAGTTTGACTTGTTTTTATTGTTGAGTTTGAGTTATTTTCTTGATTTAGTCTATCCAGTTATTTCTAGAACTTTATAGCCAAGTACCCTTGGTTCCTGGTGCGGTGGTCTGGTCTCTAGCACAGCCTCCTCTACAGTCCTGTGCTCGGATGGTCTAAATTGCCAAACTCCGCGGTCACCCCCCCCATCTGCCTGCTTCACTGTTGTATGCCCTATCCTACTGTCTGGACTGTTCGAGCCACTCCCTCCTATTGTGCTTGTCTAATTTGTCAAACGTCCCTTGTTCAATCTGCATTTGGGTCCTCTCCCTCAGTAACCCTGACAGAACGAACCAGCCAAGTCAGGACCCAGCAGATGAGTCTCAAGATCCTGGCCCCTGCAAATGCTCAGGAGAGACTGGCCCGCCAGCAAGGCCTGGGTGCACTTCGGCAGCAAGGGCAGGAAGTGAGGGCCTTTGCCCAATTTTTTTGGACTATGTCCAGGGGCCTTGAGTACCAGGATGCAGCCCTTAAGGATGTCTTCAACCTCTGTCTAGACGATCCACTGCCTCAGTGAGAGATGGAGCAATTGAGGATCTTGGACTTTTGGAACTTTTCCAATTATCTGCACCACCGCAAGGATTGGCAGATACTTACACCACCAGAGTCCACCTACAGTGGTCACCCCACTCTCCCTCATCCATCGAGTCAACTCCCTGCTCTTCTTCTGACTCCCACTGAGAAAAGGAGAGAGAGAAGAATGAGGGCAGCCAAAGCTGCTGCATCTGCCATTGAGACCTCTGTGCTGGTTCCAGCCTCCGAATCAGCTGAATCCCTCACAGTCACATCTGAGTCTACCAAGTGCTCTGAAGCAGTCAAGCTCAAGGAAGCTGTTAGGGAAGTTCCCCTGTTAGCCCCTGTTCCTGTGTCAGTCAAGCCTGTTCTAGTTTATTCAAAGCCAGTCCAGTCCTGAAATTCTGTGTCTATGTCTGTTCGAGTAAGTCAAGATGTAGGTGACGTGACCGCCTACAGGCCCGGGAGGCGAAGGGGTAGGAGGGACCGTGCCAGGAGTGCTAGAGCCCTTAGTCTGGAGACCCCTCCTGCAGTTTTCCCAGAAGATCTCAAGGGGTCTGCTGCTTCAGTCATGACCCTGGAGTCCAGTGGCGAGCAGCCAGCCCCAGAGCTCGCTCCAGTGTTGGCCCCAGAGGGCAGTCAAGAATCAGTCTCTGAGCCCATTCCTGGGGCCCCGGAGGGCAGTTTGTCAGCCCCCGAGGGCAGTCAAGAATCAGTCTCTGAGCCCATTCCTGTGGCCCCGGAGGGCAGTTTGTCAGCCCTCGAGGGCAGTCAAGAGTCTGGGGAGTCGTGGCCTAATGGTTAGAGAGTCGGACTCCCAATCGAAGGGTTGTGAGTTCGAGTCTCGGGCCGGCAGGAATTGTGGGTGTGGGGAGTGCATGTACAGTTCTCTCTCCACCTTCAATACCACGACTTAGGTGCCCTTGAGCAAGGCATCGAACCCCCAACTGCTCCCCGGGCGCCGCAGCATATGGCTGCCCACTGCTCCGGGTGTGTGTGTTCACAGTGTATGTGTGTGTTCACTGCTCTGTGTGTGTGCCTTCGGATGGGTTAAATGCAGAGCACTAATTCTGGTATGGGTCCTCCTCACGTCACTTCACTTTCACTCACTTTCACTTTTTTAAGAATCAGTCTTGGAGTCCATAGCAGTCCCAGACCCTATTCTCGCCTCAAAGTCCACCCCAGAATTGTCTCCAGTCTTAAACTTTGCTCAAGTCCCAGAGTCCCTGGAGTCTGCCATAGAGTATGCTTTAGTTCCAGACTTTTCTCCATTCCCTGAGTTTGCTCTGGAGCTAGTCCCAGTCCCGGAGTCCTCAAGGTCCATCCCAAATTCGACTTCAGAGCAATTCTCAGTCCAGGAACAACCAGAGATCATCACAGAGCAAGTCCAGGAACAGAACAAGGTCATTCCAAAACCAGTCCCAGGGTCTGTTCCAGAGCCTACGTCATTCCTGAAGCCAGTCTCTGAGTTTGTCCCAGAGCCAATCCTAGAGCCAGAGTCTGTTCCAGAAGCCCCAGAGGGCAGCGCAGCAGCCCCCGAGGGCGGTCAAGAATCCACTCCTGAGTCTGTTCCAGTAGCCCCAGAGGGCAGTCCAGAACCAATTCCTAAGTCCATTCCAGTGGCCCCGGAGGGCAGTTCTGCAGCTCCTGTGGAAAGTCAAGAGTCTGCTCCTGAACCCTCTCCATTGTCGGCTCAAGCTCCCGAGTCTGCTTCATTCCAGAGTCTGTCAAAGTCTGCTACAGATTCAATCCAAGAGCCCTCAGAGCCAGTCCCAGCACCCATTCCTGATCCAGTCCAACTTCAGGAGGGGGTACCTTACAATACTCCAACCTCCAAATCTCCAGAACTATCCACTTCCCCTACCACTTTCAAGCCATCACTTGTCAAGCCGGTCAGTACTTCTACTTATACCACCACCCGTATCACTATAGCCCCATCTTCTCTGCGGCGAGGCTTTAATCGTACTCAAACCATGCCTGCTGCCTTCAGCTCTACCCTGTCAGGCTACACCCCTGGACTTACTCCCACCCTTCCCACCCCCTCTCATGTGCTGTCTGGACTGTTCGAGCCACTCCCTCCTATTGTGCTTGTCTAATTTGTCAATAAACGTCCCTTGTTCAATCTGCATTTGGGTCCTCTCCCTCAGTAACCCTGATAAGATAACTGTAAATTGAAAGCATGGCTTTGACCCATTGTGGTAATTAATACATCAAATTACACTATTAGTTAATACTATGTTATTAAGGATTTAATACAGCTTGACACTTTTAATTAATGGCAATTGATATATTACTTAATCTAGAGGTAGACTCTTGATCAGTTGCTGATGTAGTAATCATTAATGAATGATTCGGTTCTTAAGCTGTGCATTTACTCATGATTATCTGTGCATTAAGTAAGGAATAATTGACGACGGGCTGTTGAATTATTAGAAAAATAATGCGACGTGAAGTGGAGTGGCCATTACACCTGGGGTGTGCATTATTTTCCTAATAATTCAACGGCCCGGAGTCAATTATACTTTGGTTACCACACCTCAAGACATCGATCCAATGATTTATTTAAAGGGATTCGTCTGGTTTTTGTACTTAAATCACTACTGTGAGTAGGACTATTTCTTCCGCATCTCATCCAATGCCTCTTTTGCTAGTACCAAAACGTCGTTTTAAACGGGTAACGGAGGCTTGAGACATTGATAGCATTCTAATGCAGTTATTGATGAAGTTATTATAAAGAGAGTGAGAGCGACAGAGACACACAGAGAGAGAGAGAGAGAGAGAGAGAGATTGTGTGAATTAGGCTAACGTACCTCTGTGCGTCTCTAAACACTCTTCTGCTGCAGCGTCTCTAAACAGCGCTGTTATTACATCACTAGTGAGAAATGTCATGTGTAGTCTTTAAGTTGCTACACTGTATAGGCTAACTGATAAAATCATCAGGGCAGCGCTGACAACACCTTTTGTGCAAACTGCGTGACCATTATTATAGTTTAACTATGCGATGTGATATGGAACTGTAATGCGGTCAAGAGAGCTGCCTGGAACTACGTTCGCCGTGCGTTTCCAAGAAAATAATTGCACACCTCAGAACGTTCGTCAGCCAATCAGATTTAAGCATTCACCGGCCCTGTAGTATAAAAATTATTAATGCATATTAGTGCAGCAGTATTGTAAAGTGTTCTCATGATGTTCAATCTAATCATATCTTTGAGCTGCTTTTCCTGAACAAATCTACTCAACTCTACAGTGAGACTCCATTGATGTGCTTGAGCTGTTAGAAGGACATTTATCTTCTTAGCAGATGTTTTATCATCCAAACTATTTCCTAGAAAGTTCACAAACAGTGTATGTGGTGAATACTAGAATCTGTAGCTCTAATGTGATGTAATGAATATGAGAAGAATGAAGCTGATGCTGTGAAAGTGCTGGATTGAGTTACTAAAGATCAAATCTTATGTTCCTGCAGGTTATTGAGTGAAGTGTGGAGCTGATGAGTTTGATTTCTGTTTTCTGTAGAGTTTCCAGTCTCTCTCAGCACCTCCTGAATCTACAGACGTAAATGATGATCTCTTCAGTTCTCTCTTCTCTTCTGATGTTCTGAGAGAATCTGTCCATCAGCTGAGAAACAAACTGGAGGATTTCTGCAAAGAGGAGCTCAAGAAGATCTCAGACAGAGGTAAAGTCCTGGAGATTCATCTGCTCTCAGAAACCAGTCCATCATCATCTCATATCATGGAGAACATCATATTAGAAATGTGTTAGCAATAGATACAGGATCATGAGAATCACACTGTTCATGTCTGTTGATTTCCACAGTTGCATTCATCTACATTGATCTCTGGACCAGGATGGACTTCCTACAATGTAAGTCAGTAAGAAAACCAGCAGAAAACTCACTGAGTGTGTTCATGTTCTTCCTGTAGAAGGAGAAAGAAGAGTTTTATAACTGATGATGTAAATGATGATTTGCACAGAGTTCAGCTTCATGAAAAGATCAAACAGATTCATAATTCCTGATTGTGATGTGTTTTATCTCCATCAGATTCCCATCAGCTCACTCTGGATCTGAACACAGTGAATAAAAGCCTCCTTCTGTCTGAGAACAACAGAGTGATTACTAACACTGACATAGATCAGTCGTATCCTGATCATCCAGACAGATTTGATGTGTATCAGCAGGTGTTGTGTAGAGAGAGTGTGTGTGGACGCTGTTACTGGGAGCAGGAGTGGAGTGGAGATAGAGGTGTGTTTATATCAGTGTCATATAAGAGCATCAGCAGGAAGGGAGGTGATGAGTGTGTGTTTGGATTTAATGATCAGTCCTGGAGTTTGTTCTGCTCTTCCTCCAGTTACATATTCACACACAATAACATACACACTGATCTCTCTGTGAAGTCCGTCAGCGGTAGAATAGGAGTGTTTGTGGATCACAGTGCAGGAACTCTGTCCTTCTACAGCGTCTCTGACACAATGAGCCTCATCCACACAGTCCAGACCACATTCACTCAGCCGCTCTATCCTGGGTTTACTGTTTGTTATGAATCATCAGTGAAACTGTGTTGATGAATCAGAATAGATTAACAAGAGAAAATACCCATAATAAATCCACATACATAAAGTAAGATCAACATTCAGATATTATAGAGTTATAGAGTCTCTTCATGACATTAATACTGCAGCTGAACTTCTGTAAGTGAAATAAGATGAATCAGAATAAATGTGTGTAATAAATCCTCATATAGACAGTAAGATCAACCTCTGTTTTCTCAACCTCTTGTGTGTGTTTCTGTGCTCAACCCAACCTCTTTTTGAATTGATGGAAATCACTCATTTAGTTAATAATATATATTATTAATATTGTTATTAATAATCATGATCAATAATTAATGTTTTTATTTTAAAAATATTTTAATCATATTTTTTCAGTGTTATTTCTGTTCTCTGACTGATATAAATAAAGCTTCTACCCACTTGATGAACAAAAGTGATGGTTTTATTCCTCCTCTGTGCAGATCTCCAGAAGACAAATCAAGCACCTCATTATAGTTTCTTCTCTCACCCTAAAATCAGCTGACATAAAAATCAGATGAGTCATAAAAGGAATCATATGCTGTCCTGTGTAACCATAAAATCAGACTATTACTTAACAAAAATAAGATTCAGTATAAGAGTCAGCTGGTTATCTATTTCCAATATAATACAAAAGTGAATAAAAATGCTCATAAAGTCAAACACTAAAAAGAGACAAGTGTTTCAGAAATGAGGGCATGTCACACAATCTATCCATGTTACTTGCTACTTAGTGTCACTGATGAATTTGCACAAAATTAATACCAGAAATAAATAAAAGATGAGAGACTATTATCAAAGTAATAGCACACCTGTTGTATTTCAGCTGTGTAAGTCCTCAGCCATCATCACATCACTCACCCCAACTCAGTCCTGCAAAACAAACAAAGGAAAAAATGAGCAACCAACAATTATAACCCATACTGGGTTTATAACAACTGGGTCACAGTCATGCTGGAATAAAATAGGGTCTTCTTCAAACTGATCCACAAAGCTGGAAGCACAGTATTGTCCAAAATATCTTGATATGCTGAAGCCATTTCCATTTCCTGGAAGCAAGTGTCCTAACACAACCCTTGAAAAACAGCCCCATACCATTATCCTGTCTTTGATTTGATTTTGGTTCTTTCACACTGCCACTGATTTTTTGGAATCTGTTCGTGCCTTCAAACACATCCTGTAAAGATCCCATGAAGACATGTGACATCAGGATGTTTCATGTGAGGTACGAGTCAAAAACACTAGCCCGCTGCCTCTCTTTCCATTGTAGTTGTGCACTTGGTGGAATTGTTTTCTTATGATCTACGATTTCTCTCTCGAGAAACCATGCTCCAGCATTTTTTTATTTGATCATACACTCTCGCATCGCATACCCTCAGCATGGATACTGAGGAGCTCCCTGGTCTCTGCTTCAATGCAGTTTGCGGACATTTTTATTTATTTATTTAAGTTTTTTTTTTACGTGAGCGTTGATCTTTGCATTTAAATCACCCGCTCAGAGAGTCAACATCATCACTTCAACACAACCTATCCAGGATTGGTCCTGCCTTTTGTTCACACAGGCCATGTTCTGGGACTGATTCCGGCAAGGTTATTAGGTTCCTGTCCTGGGATCAATCCCGGAATGTGTTTGCGTTCATTAAACAGTTGATTCATTCAGGAAGGAAACACTGTCATGAAACACAAAAATGCAAACACATAAATGGTAAAAATGACTGTATCCTGGGTTTTCTCAACAAACCAGCCTGCTGGGTTAAAATTTGTAAACCAGCATGTGTTCTGTCCAATATTTATCCAGCGCTGGGTTGCCAAGTGGGTTATTTTTAACCCAGCCATTTTTAGAGTGTATATATACAGTATATATACAGTTGTGGCGGGGGGGCGTGGTTTAACAAAGTCTGCAGCGGGAGAGAGAATCAGGAGACGAACGGTAAGTGAGTGGTTTGGGCAGAGACGAGCAACACCTGTCTCTTGTTTCAGTAATTGGCGTGGAGAGAGTATAAAACGCCAGGAGAGACAGAAGCAGTCGAGAGAGAGATGGACTGCTGACGTACACAGGAACTGGAAGAAGTCATCCGGAAGTGTTATGCGATCGTGTCTGTGTTGATGCCAGAGTAAAAGTCACCGTTGGTGTAAAGTTTATTGTTTTAGTTGAATAAAAATACGTCAGCAGTCCAGCCGACCCCTTTGTCCTCTTCCTTTCCTCACACAAACTTACTACACTGGTGCCGAAACCCGGGAAAGGAAGAAGGAGTGCCGCCGCCATGCAGAGTCCCTCCTCTACGGCATTTGCAGACGTCATTTCATCCCTCGCGGCCCTACATCAAGAGCAACACCAGGCCCTGCTGGACTTGAGAACAGATCAGGAGCGGCGATTCCACGCCATCCTTCAAGCCCAGCAGGAGGACCGCGAGAGGTTCCGGAGCTGGATCGACCGGGAGGTTCGCGCCGAGGCCACAGGACCGCCCCCAGTACCCACTCACTTACCCCTCCACAAGATGGGACCACAAGACGACCCGGAAGTATTTCGTGAACTGTTTGAGAAAGCTGCGGAAGCGTGTGGCTGGCCCCACGACCAATGTCCGTCTGATCCCCCTGCTCTCGGGCGAGTCGCAGGTGGCCGCACAACAGCTACCGGTGGCGAACCTCCTGGTCTTCGACGACCTGAAAAGGGCCATCATTCAGTGGGGCGGGATTGACCAAGGACATTACGGGAATCCAAGGGTATCCTGATGGCTGCCGGGGGGGACAGCGCTTCTGTTTCCCCGCTCTCTCCACGCCAATTCTCCAATCCACTCCCTGCCACTGGGGCGGCGGGGAGGTCTGGGCTGGCCCGTTGGCATTGTGGGGACCCGGAGCATTTCGTGGACAGGTGTCCAGTGATGGAGGTGGGGACGATGATCCGGGTCCCGGATGTCAGGCAGGAGAGTACCAAATACCTGTGAGTATCATATCCGGCCTTGGTGGATTCAGTATGTAACCAAACCTCAATCCATCAAAGCCTGATTCAACCGGGGGCATTGGATACGAGTCGCGTGGTTAAGGTGCGGTGCATACACGGGGATGTGGTGGAGTACCCGGTGGTTCCGATTATTATTCAATTCCGGGGACAAAAGCATAGTGTGGAAGTGGCATCCGATAATTTTGGGAACGAATTGGCCCGCGTTTACTGTTTTATTGGGGTCGTTATGTGCAGATGCCTCTTGGGAAAATAAGGCACGGAAGGAGGCCGAGTGACCCAAGATGCTCGGACAAAAGTGAATACAACCCAGGTGTTGATTCCGAAGAGCCACAGGGAAATGCTTTTCCATGCGGCTCATTCTAATCCTATGGCGGGCCATTTGGGACAGGCAGCAACACTGAATCGCCTCATGACCCGTTTCTTTTGGCCGGGCATTCACGACAACATGCGCAGGTGGTGAGCGTCCTGTCCTGAATGTCAGTTGGTGAATCCATCGGCCGCCCCAAAAGCGCCTTTGCGCCCCCTTCCCTTAAGGCAGGTCCCCTTCGAGAGAATTGGTATGGACCTTATCGGGCCATTAGAGCAATCTGCACAGGGACATCGCTTTGCATTAGTCATAGTTGACTATGCAACACGATATCCTGAAGCAGTGGCCCTCCGCAACATTTCTGCTAAGAGTGTTGTGGATGCCCTGTTTCATCTTATCTCCCGGGTGGGGATTCCGAAAGAGATCCTCAACGATCAGGGCACGGCATTTATGTCACGTACGTTACGCGAACTGTACGGATTATTGGGCATTAAATCGATTCGAACTAGCGTCTATCACCCACAGACCGACGGCCTGGTCGAACGATTTAATCGCACACTTAAATCCATGATCCTTAAATTCGTTCAAGAAGATGCCAAGAATTGGGATAAGTGGCTAGAGCCCTTGTTATTCACTGTGCGAGAGGTCCCACAAGCCTCCACTGGGTTTTCCCCCTTTGAGCTTCTCTATGGACGCCAGCCCCGAGGGGTGCTGGATGTACTGAGAGAAACTTGGGAGGAGGGGCCATCTCAGGGCAAAAACGAAATTCAGTATGTGCTGGACAAAACTCCACACTTTGGGGCGGCTATCAAAGGAGAATTTGTTATAACAGGGGAACTAGATTACGCAAATTTGCATCGGGAGAGAAAGTACTTGTATTACTCCCAACGTCGAGCTCTAAGTTAATGACTAAGTGGCAGGGACTGTTTGAGGTCGCACGACAAGTCGGAGATCTCGATTATGAAGTAATACGATCCGATAGGAATGGGGCACGTCAGATCTATCACCTCAACCTCCTAAAAAAATGGAATGAGGGGGAATCAGTGATGTTGGCAACGGTGATTGGCGGGGAGGAGGATCTCGGACCAGAGCCCAATGTCAAACCACAATCCCTCGCCCTGGCCCCAGGGGGAGATCACCTCTCGCCGTCCCAACTCACTGATCTAACAAAATTACAGGCCGAGTTTGCCGACATCTTCTCGCCCCTACTGGGCCGTACTAACCTGATTCAGCACCATATCGAGACCGAGCCGGGCGTGGTAGTTCGCAGCCGGCCGTATCGCTTACCTGAGCACAAGAAAAAGGTAGTTCAGGCTGAATTAGGTGCAATGCTTGACATGGGAGGAATAGAAGAATCCAATAGTAATTGGGCGAGCCCGATAGTTTTAGTTCCGAAAACGGACGGCTCAGTCCGGTTCTGTGTGGATTACCACAAGGTGAATGCTGTGCCGAAGTTCAACGCGTATCCAATGCCCCGGGTTGACGAGTTGCTTGATCGGCTAGGCATGGCTCGTTTTTATTCGACATTGGACTTAACAAAGGGTTATTGGCAGATCCCCTTGTCTCCATTATCCAAAGAAAAGACAGCTTTCACAACACCGTTTGGATTACACCAGTTTGTTACCCTTCCATTTGGGTTGTTCGGGGCGCCGGCTACCTTTCAGCGCCTCATGGATAAAATTCTGCGGCCCCATGCTGCATATGCAGCTGCCTACCTCGATGATATCATTATATTTAGTAATGATTGGCAGCGGCATATGCAGCATCTGAGGGCTGTCCTGAGATAGCTGAGGGGGGGAGGGACTCACGGCCAACCCAAAGAAGTGTGCGATTGGGCGGGTGGAAGTAAGGTATCTGGGCTTCCACTTGGGGCATGGACAGGTGTGTCCCCAAATTGACGAGACAGCTGCTATTGCGACCTGCCCACGTCCCAAGACCAAAAAGGAGGTAAAGCAGTTCTTGGGGCTGGCGGGATATTATAGACGGTTTATTCCTAATTATTCGGACCTCGCCAGTCCTTTGACTGACCTTACTAAAAAGGGGGTGCCAGATACGGTCCAGTGGACGGAGCCGTGTCAGCAGGCCTTTACCCAGGTAAAGGCTGCCCTGTGTGGCGGGCCGTTGTTACACTCTCCTGATTTTTCTCTCCCTTTTCTGTTGCAGACGGACGCGTCAGACAGAGGGCTGGGTGCAGTCCTGTCCCAGGAGATGGAGGGGGAGGAACGGCCAGTGCTGTACATTAACCGGAAGCTCTCAAAGAGAGAGGCTAAGTACAGCACCATAGAGAAAGAGTGCCTTGCCATCAGATGGGCCGTCCTCACCCTCCGCTACTATCTCCTGGGACAGGAGTTCACCCTCTGTTCGGACCACGCTCCTCTGCAGTGGCTCCACCGCATGAAGGATACCAACGCGTGGATCACTCGTTAGTATCTGGCTCTACAGCCTTTTAAGTTCAAGGTGATCCACAGGCCGGGTGTTCAGATGGCGGTGGCCGACTTCCTCTCCAGAATTGGGGGTGGGGGGTGGGGGTGGGCTGCAGGCCGGATGGCTCCCCGGCCTGAGTCAGGCGGCGGGGGTATGTGGCAGGGGGCATGGTTTAGTGAAATCTGCAGTGGGAGAGAGAATCAGGAGACGAACAGTAAGTGAGTGGTTTGGGCAGAGACGAGCAACAAACATACAATCTCTCACAAACTGGCGTGGAGAGAGTAGAAGAAAAGAAGAAACACCAAACCAGGAGAAGGAAAGAAGGACACGCTTTTCCACGCTGGATTGAAGTGAAGCTCAAGCAGCTAATCGTGAGGAGGAAGGAAGTGATGTCAGACTCTGTGTTGCTTTAAACGACAGGAAGAGAGCCAGGAGTGGGTCATTCTCCCATCATGCATCTGTTTCTGTACATGTCGTGAATCCCTCGTTTGACACAGCAGATACGTAAATCAAAGACAAGAATTTTCTGTTTTTGCAAACAAACTCTTAAAATATTCTTCAAATAATCTTAATTTAGACAGAAAACACTTCTTTTTAGGACACCACTGGCAGATATCTTTCTCAAGTAGTTTATGGTTGCAGTGGAAAACAAGAAAAATTCTGTTACAAAATCATTTTTTGCAATGTATGTGAGTCATGGGTCAATGGATTGAGAACAACTTTCAAACTCTGTTTCAGTTCCTGATTTTAAACTGAATGTGGATTGAGTCGGCAAACAGGATGCAGAATTGCCTTTAAAATTCTAATGAAGAGAAGTATATTTAAAATGACTTTAAATTCATATAACTAAATTCTATTTGGCTGTTTAAAACAGGATCCTGTGTCATATTGGATGTTCTTTTAGGATTCCAGTTTCCTTTATGAATCCTGCACATCCCTATAGGGTTTCTATCATTTAATGTGAAAGACTGAAACAAGCTGTGATTTATAGATGTGTGATGAATATTTTAGGATCTGAAGCTCTGTTTGTTAAGTATAAAATGAGTTTAAATATAAATAAAATATGTTTAAACATTAAAAACCAGATTTGATCAGATTGTATGTTTATCAGATTTTTTGTTAAGTATAAAATGAGTGTCATTATCATGTGACTTTGTACATACATTACAAACTTTATTTCTTTAGAATAACATCACTGAAGAAACACTTGCAGTCAGTGTTATTATCGTTAACTCAAAAAAGTGAAAACAATTTGGTTAATTAAAATCAAGCTAAAATAATATAACTAAATAAAATAACCAAACTAAATAAAAATTAGAAACTCAAATAAGACATATTAAATAAGCTAAAGCCCAAAAATTACAAACTGGAAATAAACAAGAACTAAAACCGAATTTAAAAATAAATGAAACCTAAATAGTAACATTTAAACAGAACAAAAACTATTAAAAGTGACAAAAGCACATAACAAAATTACCAATTTTTTTAACTATTGAAATAAAGCTGAAATAAAATATAAATATTTTAACTTAATGAAAATTAGAAATATTGTCTTTGCAACTAAATGAAATAAATAAGCACTAAAATTACTAAATAAAAATAAAGCTGAACTAAAACTAAAAATCTCATAGCGAAATTGTGAAAAAAAACAGCATGTAGCAAAATGACTAAAAATCAAACTAAAACTAAAATGAAAGCTGAAATATATATAAAGCTAATTTTACATTTCAATAATAATATTAATACTGAAATAAGACTGCTCAGGAATGTGAAGAAGAAGGAAGATCTTTAATTCAGCCTTATATGTGATTTTCTTCTTCTTTTTTTGGCGGGTCTGGACGTGTTTTCCTGAGCACAGGAAGTCCTCTAAAGCCTCGCTGTGTGTCTTTATTGTTTTTTAATGCAGCGTGTTCATGGAGAAATCAGTGAGGAGACGCTCTGTCTGATGCCTGAGCATGAGAAGGACACCAATATCTGAGAGATGGCTTACACTTCACCAAACACAAACACAAACAGACAGGTGACCCATGCAACACACAAGGTCAAAGGTCAAGTTCATGAAAGAAACCGATGTGTGACGCCGACAAATCAGACTTTATTCCCATCAAAACATTAACACTTCAATCACATCACATCCCAGGTCTGATATTCATCATGCTTTTACTTCAGAGATAGTTATCATGGATTACTATGGTTCATTCCTGTTATAAAAACAAACAAACAATTAAATCAGGGTTATTTTAGTATCATATTTAGCATATATTGATGAATTTTATAACATTAACACTATTTTCCTGTTCATTTCTATGAATCAGCTCAAATTAATCTGTACTTTATTAAACTGTATAGAAATAAATGTGACTTGACTTGATTTTTCCAGGAATTATGGAGCTTTGATGTCATCCTGATGTTTGGAATTCTCACCTCCATGGCAACACCGGATTCCTGCTGTATGATGTCACTGTTTCTATTCCAGAAACACACCTGCTTCTGCACACAACACAAAGATACTGTTATTTTTATAGTTTTACAGTTCTCTCGTGGGTGTAATCTCTCTCTCTCTCTCTCTCTCTCTCTCTCTGAAGGTTTGAATATCTTGTGCTCTAGAACAGGTTTGCAAGCTGAGGTCAGGCATTCATAAAGGGCATCTTTGAAAACACTGTATTTCTAAGGCTGTTAAAGTTAATGAGTGCACTAAAGATATTAAATAAATTCATTGTTTTTTTATGCTGTCTTTGAGAAACATTGATATACTATTATAGCTTTGGTTAATATTTCAAATTAGATATTATTTGTTTTATTTTTCATTTTAATTAAAGTTTTGGTCATTTTGTTAGTGTGTTTGTCATTTTTTATTAGTTACATAGTTTTTATTGCATTTAAATTTTTAGTTTTAGTTTATTTAGTTTTAGTTATTTTAACTTGAACTAAATGACAATCAGAAATGTTACCTTTGCTATTAGCTAAAATATGTTTCTGAATATTTAATTTCAGTTAATGATTATTTTATTTCAAGTATTGATATTAACCCACACTTTATGAATTTAATAGTGTTTTATTTTGCTTTCTAAAACTTGTTGAAAATCAAGAAATTAACTGCAATTATTTAACTATTTTTTCTCATGATTTTCTGATTATTAATGTTTCTAAAATAAAAATCCAAATTAATAATAATGAAAAGCGTTAAAAAAAGTGTTTATAAAAGTGAGAATGAAAACTATATTTTAAATAATAAGTGTTAATTGGATATGCCGTCAAATTAATTAATTATTTTCCATATATTTTTACATTTTAATAATTTGTTTTTATAATAATATAATGATTTGACAATGTAAAAGCCATTTACTTAATTTAGAAAAAATTATTTTAGTTGCCATTATTATTTTTATTGTATTATTATTATTTAATTGTTATTATTTTAGTTTTAACCAGGCTGTTGGGGGTTGTTAGCATCAATCACAGTAAACCTGTGCTCTAGAACACAAAGCACTGCTGTTTTCAGACTCTGTGAAGGTGTTATTGAGCAGAGAAACCACAGAGTCTCATGTTAGTGTTCTGCAGGAGCACATCTACATGAATTATTACACTCCTTACTCAGAATCGTGTCCTGAATCCACTCTGAGAACAGCAGACGTCTTTCAGAGGGAACTCCAGCATCAGAGATTCTCTGTTATCTACACAGATCTTTGTGTTTGCTGTGCGTTCCTCAATCAGGAAGAAGCAGACGGAAGACAGGAAGTGGCTTCTCATTGTTCTGTGTCCAGAGGGGCCTTTTCTTATCCTTCCTCTCTTTAGCGTCTAAAGCGATGTGTGTGAGTGTGTGTGTGTGTGTGTGTGTGTGTGTGTGTGTGTGTGTTGATCTGGTCTCTCCTGGTTTTCGGTGTAAATCCGGTGTGTTTTTCATTAGAGCCACGTTTAAGGCAGTGACACATTTCAGTTAATGATTAACAGCTCACTGGAATATTTCAGATTATTCCAGCCCAAAAACTATAGAGTTCAAGTGAACTAGATTGAGTTAGTCATTTATTTCTGTAGTGCTTTATACAATAGTTTCTTTCAAAGCAGCTTCAGGACAATAACAGAGTCAATTCATCAATTATGAATCAAATTCAATTTAAACAAAAAAGCAGCTCTACAGAAGACAATAGAGTTCAGTTCGGTTCAGTTCAGTGTGTTAATGTTGCAAACTCAGTGTCATTATTCAACGCAAATTTTGAGCTCATCCAATAAAGTGATATTTATTAAAAGCAAATCTCATCTGGTTAATTGTTTATATCATTAAATGTAAACTACCCTCACATCCAGAGATACATTAAGATATTATAAACATTAGCACATTTGACTTTGAAACAAAGTATAGAAATCATTATATAAATGTATAAACAGGTGAATTTAGTTGCATTTACTGCAGAGTTATAGTTAACTAACTAAAACTAAAACCAAAGCGTTTTTTTTTTTGGTAAAGAAATTTTAATAGAATTAAAAATAAAACATAAAAAAACAAAAAAAACTTAAAATTACATCATATCATCAAAATGTCAAAACCACTAATCTAATATTTAAACATTACAAAATAAAATAAATAAAACAACTAAAACTGTCAATTCTGTGTATATTAAATATGTATATATAAATACAAACACAGTTTACATGTGTTTACATATTATAAATATATTTAATATATATCAAATATTACAGTATATAATTAGAAAATG
Organism: Cyprinus carpio; assembly: GCF_018340385.1. NCBI lineage: Eukaryota > Metazoa > Chordata > Actinopteri > Cypriniformes > Cyprinidae > Cyprinus > Cyprinus carpio. The sequence continues at coordinate 902,167 of NC_056617.1, read as the reverse complement.
TTTACATGTGTTTACATGTCTATATTTATATTCATATAAATTTATATTACAAATGAATATATTTAATATATTTTTTCTCAAATATATACATGCATATGTGTGTATTTATATATACATAATAAATATACACAGTACACATATATATATTTTATGTAAACAAAACCTTTTATTTGGGATGTGTTTAATTGTGATTAATCATTTGACAGCACTAAAAATAGCTAAAACTGAAATATAATTAATGCTAAAAATGACAAAAACATCAAAAAATTACTGAAACTAAAATGAAAACAGAAAAAAAATACTTGAAAATATGAATAAAAACTTAGTAGTTTACTAGACATGCGATGTCAGCAAACTGATGAACAAAACAAACGCAAACGTGAAGATTGTACAGCTGTAATTATAGACGAATGTCATGATTACAAACAAGTTTATTAATGTATTTAATGTTTTTAGTCATTAATGTAGATTAGAGACGAATCATCTGTTGCACCTTCTGTCTGTTTTACACTCTCAGGAGGGTTTTGTAGCCCTGCAGGTATGAAACTGACAGAACAAATCTCACACACACACACACACACACACACACACACACACACACTGTATAAACATGCTTTCTGACTGTACGTCATCTGAATTCCTGAGCTGTATGTACAATAGTCCAGTTCTTACATGCATCTGTAAAAGCGATGATGGAAATATTATTTTCTGTCTTTAATTTGTCATCATTCTTCACTGATTGTGAAACACAAGAGCTCTGTATGAACATCAGTTCAGACGTCAGAATACTGTTCTAAGGCTTTTTTTTAAAGTTTGGTTTTGCACAGTATAAAATAGATAATAAATAAAAAACAAGAAAAGAATTTATATACAGTGCAGGAAGAGAATGAAAATCTGTAAGGGCTTGTTTAAAGCCAGAGTTATAATTTCTGTTATATATTTTTAAATTAACTTTTTTTTTTATAATTTTGCTGTTTTTGTCATTTGTAGTAGTTTTTATGTATATGTATTTTTTATTTCTGTTATTTACAGTTACTGTTATTTAAATAAATTTTAGTAAAGTTAACCTTTATTATAATTCAAGTAACACATATATACATATTTAATATATTATATTATTTTGTTTTAAACTAAATTACAATACCTATAAAAACACACTTTAAAAACAATATATAAAAATAATATCAAAATAAACATAAATTTAGAATAATAAAACCACAAATATCAATACACGTTGTCAATACCATATATGTTTTGTTTTAGTTTAAACTATTTTCTGCACTTTCAAATGTTTGGGTGTCTTTACAATAAATGACACCTGCTGTGATATTTAGTTTAATGTTGCGACTAAACATTCACACAATTTTGGGTCAGTATACAGTCATTCTGTTATCAGGAGTGGGATATGCATGTGTTTTTTTTTTTTTTTTAAATGTTTTTTTGTTTTTTGTTAACTCAGAACACTCTAACAATAGCTGCTTAAATTAGGACAGTTTGGGGTGTAGCTGGTGTAGTCATGTAAGTGATATTTATGGAAAGCAAATTCAGTTATGCACATTAACATCAGTGATGATGTACACTGGTTATTAATTTCTGTTTAAAACCCTCATGCTTGTAGTTTCATATGCAGCATGTGTTGTAATATTGTCCCCACAGTGGGATCTTGTGTGCAAGGTATTGTGATGCATTAAGACAGAACACGTTGATCTTATTCTGCTGTAAATCACTCTTATAATCCATCCAAACATCCAGTGAATTAACATAATTTCATAATCATCAAGGCAGAGAGAGAGGCGTGTTACAGCGTGCCTCATGAACACTGACGCATCGCAGTAATGATGCTTAACGATGCTTCAGGGACAAAATCATCCCCAGAAGTGAGAGAAATCAGACAGATTTCTGAAAATAAAGTCTCTTCTGCTCACCAAGGATGCATTTATTTGATCTAAAATGCTGTAAAAATTGTGAAATATTATCCTAATATAAAACAGCTGTTTTCTATGTGAATATCTATTAAACTGTAATGTATTTCTGTGATGCGCAGCTGTATTTTCAGCATCATTACTCCAGTCTTCAGTGTCACATGATATTAAGAAATCATTCTAATATGATGATTTGCTGCTCAAGAAACATTTCTGATTATTATCAAAGATCGAAAACAGTTGTGCTGCACAATATTTTTGTGGAAACTGTGATACATTTTATTTTTCAGGTTTCACGGATGAATAGTGAGGTCAAAAGAACAGCATTTATTTATTTCAATAATTTCAACAGGGTTCCTGTATTCTATTGTTTTCTGTTCCAGGAACATCAACCTGGTTAAAGTACTTCCTCCATTCGCTGGATATCTGAGCTCACTCACTTCTGCTGTTTGATTCTGTTGATTGACAAAACAGATCCTTAAATACTGAAACACACACACACACAAGCACGCACACACACACGCACGCACACACACACACACACACAAACACACTTGAGGGGCTTTTAATCTACAATTACCCACTTACAGTAATTAACCAGCACAGAGGAATCAGCTGTGTCTCTGAAGAGAAACATTCCACACACACACACACACACACACACACACACACACACACACACACACACACACACACACACACACACACACACACACACACAGCATGTGCACAGCAGGAGTGGTGGGCGGGGCCAAGGGTCATTGTGGTACCATGGCAACACTGTGTTTACAGTTCAGGGTGGGCAGAGTTTGGAATGCAGGAGACAAAACCGAAGAGCCTCACCTTACACACACACACACACACACACACACACACACACACACACACACACACACACACACACACACACACACACACACACACACATACATACATATGCATGTTTATCTAGTTTGTGGTCAGTAAGATTTTTTTGAAACCAATTAATACTTTTATTCATCAAGGCTGCATTAAATTGATGAAGAGTTACAGTAAAGACATTTATACAATAAATGCTGTTCTTTTGAACTTTCTATTCATCTGTGAATCCTGAAAAATATGTTTCACAGTTTCCACAAAAATATTCAGCAGCACGATAATAATTATATTTTTCAGCACAACTGTGTTTCAACATTGATAATAATCAGAAATGTTTCTTGAGCAGCCAATCATCATATTAGAATGATTTCTGAAGATCATGTGACACTGAAGACTGGAGTAATGATGCTATTTACATTAGAATAATATTCAAGACTTTTTATAGTATTTTTGATCAAATAAATGCAGCTTTGGGGAGCAGAAGCGACTCTCAGAAACATTAAAACAAACGTTTGCTCTCCTCCAGACGGCTGTCATATTTCTCACACACTCAGTTCAGCATAACATCTTGAATTAAACAAACACCATCACGTCCTGAGAGCCTCAGTCTGCCGCACAGAACGAGATGATGATCTGCACACAAATAATCACAGAGATTCACACTAACAGCATTATGAGTGTGTGTGTGTGTGTGTGTGTGTGTGTGTGTGTGTGTTTAATAATCAACACTCGTGTGTGTGTGTGTGTGTGAGTCACTGCATGAGTGTTTAATTATTAACACTCTTCCCGCAGAGACAGACAGAAACGATTACTGAATTTGATGTCATAAAGAACTAAAGGATGTTAAAAGTTCTTCATGCAACTGTCAATGCCAATAAAGAACTCTTATTTTCAGGAGTGTGAGTTTATTTCAGTGTGCTGTTAAATTACTTTGTTTTCCTCCATATAGTGTCCATATGGTGTAACAGATCCACACACACACTATAATACTTACAATGAGACTGTATTCTGTGTCTGGACACCTGAAACCCTGCAGCGTTTCTCTGGATTCACCCCACAGCCTGCAGACAACATGATTCACCAAACAAAAGACCTCAGATTCTCAGAGCGGTTCCCACAGCGGCCAACACACACCTCCAGAGAAAGAGCAGCGTCTGATGATTTTGATATTCTAGGTATTATCAAATGGCCAGAGTTTTGAGAACGGAGCGGACGTGGAGGACTATAATGTAACAAGAGCTCGTTCAAATACTGAGGTGCTAAACCATTCAGGGCTTTATAAGTAATAAGCAAGATTTTAAAATCTATACGATGTTTGATAGGGAGCCAGTGCAGTGTTGACAGAACTGGGCTAATATGGTCATACTTCCTGGTTCTAGTAAGAACTCTAGCTGCTGCATTTTGGACTAACTGGAGTTTGTTTAACAACCACCCAAATAAAGCATTACAATAATCTAACCTTGAGGTCATAAACGCATGGATTAACATTTCTGCATTTGACATTGAGAGCATAGGCCGTAATTTATATATATTTTTAAGGTGGAAAAATACTGGTTTACAAATGCTAGAAACGTGGCTTTCTAAGGAAAGATTGCCATCAAATAGCACACCTAGGTTCCTAACTGATGTTGAAGAATTGACAGAGCAGCCATCAAGTCTTAGACAGCATTCTAGGTTATTATATGCAGAGTTTTTATGACCTATAATTAACACCAAATATTTTTTCAGAATTTAGCAGTAAGAAATTACTCGTCATCCAGTTTTTTACATCGACTATGCATTCCGTTAGTTTTGCAAATTGGTATGTTTCGAAGAAAATAAAGAAATGTAGAGCTGAGTATCATCAGCATAACAGTGAAAGCTAACACTGTGTTTCCTGATGATATCTCCCAAGGGTAACATGTAAAGCATGAAAAGCAACGGCCCTAGTACTGAGCCCTGAGGTACTCCATACTGCACTTGTGATTGTGTGTGTGTGTGTGTGTGAGACAGGCCTCAATTGGCGGCTGATCGATGCAAGCTCTTTCATGAGGAGTGTTGTGCAAGTGTCTCACAAACATCTTCCTGCTTTTATCGTGCCGTTTCCTTCAGTGCCAAACACTGAAGCGCATGGAGGCGAGCGTCAGACCTGTGGACGTGTGTGAGTTCACACACCTGTAGACGCTGTCTCTCATCTGTCACGTTCAGATAGCAGCGAGGACAGAGGCTTTCTGAATTATTAACCCAGAGGTCAGAGGTCAGATCAGAGGTTGGAGGAGAAATCTGATGAGATGCAGTAGGTTTCAGCGTGCGAGCAACAAAAATGAGCAGATCTCAAAAACATCAGTTTATAATGAACGAAAACATACAAACGAGGTATTGTTCTTGATGGATCAGGAGCTTTAAAGGAGTTTGATTTAGTGTTTTAGTATCATTGAGGTACTATAATAGTTTTTATTAATAGTTTTTATGTTTATGTATTTTTAAATAAATTATTAATTTTTATAAAAAGTTTATGAAGTTTTAGTTTTACTTTATCAATTTTAGTTACAATTTTTAGTTTTTTAGATGTCTCTATAGTTTTTAATCATTTCTATTTCAGGTTTTGCTTAAGCTATTTTAGTACATCAAGATTAACCAAATCGCTTGAGAATGCAAGTGTGTGTGTGTGTGTGTGTGTGTGTGTGTTTGAGTGTTCATGCCACGGCATGTTCTCTCCTCTCCTGCTTCCAGCGGTCTGAACAGGGAATGAAGGGAATTTCTAGTAAATTCCAGACTCTGGGCTGTGAGCCGTTGACATTGAACATGAAAGTGCAGATTAGATCGGCGTTTCAAGGCGATTGATCACGATAACAATTACAGCTACAACTCTAACACCAATCCAATCCAAATCTAACAACAACAACAAAACACCAAAACAATTTATACTAAACACAAGTCTCTCTCTCTCCCTCTCTCTCTCTCTCTCTCTCTCACACACACACACACACACACACACACACACACACACACACACACACACACACACACACACACACACACACACAAAGTACTGTGAGGCCCCGCCCCCTCTGCAGGAGTCTCGGCGCTGCTCTGCGTCGCGTCGCTCCAGTCTGATCAGATCAGAGTCACGCCGCGCTGCTGTCTGTGGGCTTCTCCGCGTCTGTTCTCTGTGAAAGAGCGGAATCACGCGCGTGTTCTGCGGGAATCCAGCGGCGGGATCGCGTGTGTTTGAGCGCAGGTAAGATCTGTTACATATTAAATCAGACTGGAGCTTTGATCTGGATCCGCTTTCAGAACCAGATTCAAACACAGGCTGAGTTCATATGGACCGGATCAGTCTGGTTCATGTCCGCTTGGGTTCATTCATTCGTGTGAAGCTGGATTTTGACGCGACGCGCCCTGTCGCGCTGGTTTTATGATGGTCTGATGTTACTGTCAGCGTTTCTGTAAATCTCCTGTTTCCACATAACGCGCGTTTCTATCGCTGATTATGACATGCTAGTTTTTCCAAACCGGTGTGAAACTGGATTGTGCAATCTGATGACCCAATGACTAAAATCAGTATAAATGACCATTAGATCTCTTTCAAACATTGAAAATCGCTTTGTTGTCATTTAGTTCATTTGTTTTCTCATTATACCTCACACCAATAATACAAAAAAATAACATTTTCAAAAAATCTTAAATAAATTAAAAAAAATCTAAAAAAAATATCTCCCCCTGCAGCACAGAAGCAGTCATCAGTAGCACAGGTATATTTGTAGCAATAGACAACAATACAATTGTATGGGTCACAATTATACATTTCTCTTTTATGACAAAAAACAATCATTAGGATATTAAGATCATGTTCCATGAAGATATTTAGTAAATTTTCCTACAGTAAATATATCAGAACTTAATTTTTGATTAGTAATATGCATTGCTAAGAACTTCATTTGAACAACTTTAAAGATGATTTCTCTGAATATTTGGAATTATTTTTTTTTTTTTTTTTGCAACCTCAGATTCCAGATTTTCAAATAGTTGTATCTCAGGCAAATATTGTCTTCCTAACAAACCATACATCAATGGAAAGATTAAGATGTAGAATTTTTTTTTTTCTTTAAGTTGACCGGTGTTCTGCTTCAGGGTCACATATTATCATAAACATCCTTTTAATTTGAATCGATATTGTTCACATGGTTTCTTTAAGGAAGTGAAAGTTCTAATTGGTGGATTCATATGGAATTTGTGGAATGCATGTTGGTTTATTTCATATTTTGGCTGGTTTGATTGGCAGTAAGAGTGTGTTTTAACACATCTGAAGTCTGATTGCACAGTAAATGCATGCGTCTCGTGGGCTGCAGGTAAAGATTTGGTGTTTGTGACACTTAAGGGTTTAAAGCTCTCAGCAGAAGCACTGGAGGAGCGTCACCCTTCCCCCTGAGCAACATCTGAAGCCAAAAACATTCATTGTTCACAAATGCTGAAGTGTTTTCAGCTGCTGCAGGAACAAAGAGCTTCTGCTTCTCCTGTTGTGTCTTGGGTTTTGACTTGTCAAGCTTGTTGCCAGAGAGTCTAACGGCTCGACTCACCCTGAGCAAACACAGAACGGCCGGCGACACTTCAACCTGCGGGCCATTATTTATCTGTCCTCACGTGCTCATAAACATCATAGAGCTTCTTGAAGATTAAGATCTGCTTCTGCAGTGTCCCTCACATCAGAATCTCTACTAAAGGAAGCCATAGAAGAACCCTTTTGGTTCTCCAAAGAACCTTTTTGCACACATTGTGCACTGGAAAAGTTTCACTATCAAAAATTACAGTTTTCATGGTGATGCCATAGAAGAACCATTTTGGTTCACCTTTCAGTGATCGGTTCTTAAAACAACCATTTTTTTCTTTGAACAGCATTTAAAAAATCTAAAGCATCTTTTTTTCCACTTTAAAGAACCTTTTGTGGAATGGACAGGTTTTATGGGTGTCAAAGGTTCTTCATGGAACCATAGTTACCAATAAAGTGCATGTTAAAATTAATTGTATTTAAAGACTGTAAAACATAAACTAAAGGCCTGTTCACACCGGGACGAATTTCGCGCGCGATATTCGCCGACGTTTAACGCCTCGTGACTAAACAAAGGGCGCCAATGTGCGTGTGCACACCGACGCGAAAAACGCCACGCGTAAAAGCGTCATTTTTTAAAAAACGCCTCGGGTTCGTTTTTTTGGTTTGACGGCACCGCGTCAAAAACTATACGACCAATGAGAATGGCGCTTTTGCACACGTGTCTGGAGCTTCTGAAGTTACAGTAAAACACAACTTGGGGGCGCTCAAACACAAAACTGTCTTGCTGAGCACACATACGTAACGGCGAAGAAGATATACGCCAAGTAGCGTCTACACACTGCCGGGAAGAAATAAGACAGAGAAGATGCAAGGCAAGATGAATGTAGAGTTGCTGGTCTCGTTGGTGTCGGAACACAAAGAACTATATGACAAACGCAACAGCGATTACAAAAATCTTGATAAAAGAGAACTAGTATTTCTAGTATTTCTGTTTTACATTAAGCGCCATCTAATGTCAGGGAATGAATTTGCATGTTCACTCGGCTCATCGTCAGCGAAAATCGCTTGGGTGTGAACACAAAAAACGCGTTGAAAAACCCTGGCGAATAACGCGCGCCGATATTCGTCCCGGTGTGTACGGCCCTTAAGGTGGTGATATGGGTGTCATTGTCTTTTCTTAGCGTGAAGAACATTTCAATAATCTCAAAAGAGGTTTTTGCACTCTTAAGAACCAAAGTGCATTGGAAAAGTTTCTTGGATGTTAAAGTAGCATTATTTGCATTTAAAGACTGTAAAACAAACTAAGGTGGTTCAGTCCAAATGAAGGAGTGGTTTATGGGTAATATATCAAAAATGCATGACATATTCACCATGATATGTTGAGGAAAAATAAAATTAAGCACCATTTATTTGGCCATGTAGAGTTTAAGAAGTCATTAGACTTCATTGTCTTTGATATTTCATCATCTTTTCCAAAAGAATATTTTTTTTTCTAAGTGTAAAGAACATTTTAATACTCCAACCTAAAAATCAATGTGCATTGGAAAAGTTTCATGGGCGTTAAAGGTTCTTCATGCAAGCATCAAATGCCGATGAACAATCTTTGTTTTTAAGTGCAAAATGGTTGATGGTTTACAGTCTTTAAATGCATATTATCTTTGACATGCTACTTGAACATCCATGAAATGTTTCCAATGCATTTTGGGGTTTTTGTAAAGTAAAAAAGCTCTTTGGGGAACCAAAATGGTTCTGTTTTACAGTCTTTAAAACCCAAATAATCTTCAACATGCCAGCAAGCGGACTAAAACAGAGCCACTGATTCATCAGCCATTGATCGAGGGTCAGTAGATTGTTGACCCCGTCCATCTCCACTCCTCTTTCCCAGGCCGCCAAAATTAGAGGCTCTTCTGTTCTTTCCATGTCAGGCTTCAGAAAGCGTTCTCGAGGCGGGAGCGTTCTCTGACGGGAGGAATGTGAGGAATGTGAAGAGGAGACTCGCACCACCGTGAGCTCTCACACCACAACGACGTCTAGCGCATCTTCTCGCCCGCCAGACACCAGCCACGGTGCGAAATCTCACAGATTTGTTTTCACTCTCGAGCGGGTGAAGACCTTTAGATATCTGAGCCACAGAAAGAGCGGCTGTGCTGTCAGAAATGGAAAGAAAACCATCTTTATGGCCACATTCTACATTTTTGAAAATTTAGAAACTGAGAGTTTTGAAGCTGAATAAATAATCTTTCCATTGATGTATGGTTTTTGATATCATTACAGTAGGAAATTTACAAAATATCTTCATGAACATGATCTTTACTTAATATCCTAATGATTTTTGTCATAAAAGAGAAATGTATAATTGTGACTCATACAATGTATTGTTGTCTATTGCTACAAATATACCTGTGCTACTGATGACTGCTTCTGTGCTGCAGGGACACATATTACTTTTTTGCAGTAACTAGTAGTGTAGCTAATTACTAATAAGATTTCAGTAATAATATTACAGTGACCATCCATAAAACAGCTCGTTTTATGCCTCAACCCCTACTGATTTAAAATCCAATAATTCCTAGATTTATTTTCATAATTTCACATGAAGTCAGCAGAGCATCAGGCAAGCTTGGAAATATGGAAACCCTTACATTTAGCGGATGGAAATATTGGCATTACATTGATTTTGTGAGGAGAAACGATGATCTGGACACTGATGTGTGGCATTACTTTATTCTGGCGTTACACGGCTTGCCCACAAACATCCCTCTGATCGCATTTTGTTTGTATAAAATCTTTTTAGAGAACAAAACATTTTCTTATGAACATATGATTTCTTTCATAAAATACATTTTGGAATCTAATCATATATGGGTAACAGAGAAATTAGCTTCAAGCTACACGTGATATTTAATGAGATGAATGCAACACTTGTATTTAAATGTTACTATTAATCACCACTGAGTGTTTGTAATAACTTCTGACAGCAATCCCATGTGCACTTTGGTCAAATGATGAGGCGGAAATATTTTGTTAATAATATTTTAGAAAATGTTTTATGCCAAATATATGCAATTACAACTGCTGTGGGGTGTGAAAGAAAAGTAATGTAACTAGTAGTGTATCAGCTGCTCAGGTTCAGGTATGCCGTCTTATTTGAAAAAGGTCACGTTATTTCCTGTTTTAAGCATCCGTGCCTTTAAATATAACAGCAACTGCTTCTGTGAATAGATTGCTGTATCAAACGGAGTCATTGTGCAACAAGACATTTGTAAATGTGGTTTAGAAACTCGCACCTGCTGCTCCTTTTTTGTTTTAAAAAAAGAGCATATTTCTTCATTAAGAGTCTAGAAATGAGCCACATGTGCGCAGGAAAGGTAATTAATTACCTGAAAGATTTCCATCTGGTGCCGTCCTGTGAAAACCACTAAACAAATGTGTTACGGTCATTAAATATTTGCATTATAATTTGCTGCATATTTTCAACTTTGAAACAAGTTGCATGGATCTTTCCGGCTACTGGTTGATGTTTTTAAGGAATTGATTTGGAAAGATCCAGATTTGATACATGCAACTTGTTTAAGGTTGAAAATATGCAGTAAATTAAAATGCATGTATTTAATGACCATAACACATTTGTTTAGTGGTCCGGCTCGGCTTATAGAAGGTCATTCGTCCGTGTGTTTGAACAGAATGAGTTTGTTAATGTCCTGATTCCGGCTGCGGTTGAGTTTCATGTTGTGGGTGAGTAAGTCTCTCCAAAGGAAAGCTCTCTATGAAGGGAGGGACGGGGAACTGGAGAAGCGGATTTGCACCTTTTGTTTTTCACTAGTAAGCGTGAAGTACTTTCATCTGATTATTTAGGCCAAAGACTCTTACACAAGTGCATTTCCCTCTCAGAAACACTTCAGATGTACAAAGGTTTATGCAAAGCTGTAAAGAAAAACTTTTGAGTTTTTCAGTGGCAGCATGTTGATATTTCTGGAGCCACTTTTTTATTTTTTTCCCCAAAATTCAGTGCTTTACATTTTTATTATTCTGGACTGTATATTTTATCTATCAAAAATGTCTTTTCAGTTGATTTAATTAAACTTTTACCACTTAATGATTATTTAAAATTTTGACAGTTTTAGGGTGCTATGAAATACTTAATTTTTCTTCTAAATTCTGTTTTCATCTTTCTGGATTTTGTGGTTTATTCACAGTTAATTCATATGACTATAACAGTATAATCAATCTTTGTAAATGTAATCATGTGAAAATACACCAGTTATTTACAACAAAACATTGCAAAAAAGATGTCATGTTTTAATTAAATAAAGTCTCTTGATTGTGTAACATTCCTTAAAATTATGTTTTAATTCATTAATAATAATTAGTAGTTAGGGTTGCAAAGAGGTGGAAAGTTTCAGTAAACTTTCTGAAAATTCCCTATGCTTTCCAAAAGTTTCCAAAAAATCCTAAAAAGTTTCCCAAAAAAATCCTGAAACGTTTCCAAAAAATCCTGATATGTTTCCCAAAAAAATCCTGGAATGTTTCCAAAAAATCCTGATATGTTTCCCAAAAAAATCCTGGAACGTTTCCAAAAAATCCTGATAAGTTTCCCAAAAAAATCCTGAAACGTTTCCAAAAAATCCTGATATGTTTCCCAAAAAAATCCTGGAACGTTTCCAAAAAATCCTGATATGTTTCCCAAAAAAATCCTGGAACGTTTCCAAAAAATCCTAATAAGTTTCCCAAAAAAATCCTGGAACGTTTCCAAAAAATCCTGATAAGTTTCCCAAAAAAATCCTGAAACGTTTCCAAAAAATCCTGATATGTTTCCCAAAAAAATCCTGGAACGTTTCCAAAAAATCGTAATAAGTTTCCCAAAAAAATCCTGAAACGTTTCCAAAAAATCCTGATAAGTTTCCCAAAAAATCCTGGAAAGTTTCCAAAAAATCCTGATAAGTTTTCCCAAAAAATCCTGGAAAGTTTCCAAAAAATCCTGATAAGTCCAAAAAAAAAACATCCTGAAACCTTTCCAAAAAATCCTGATAAGTTTCCCAAAAAAATCCTGGAACGTTTCCAAAAAATCCTGATAAGTTTTCCCAAAAAATCCTGGAAAGTTTCCAAAAAATCCTGATAAGTTTCCCAAAAAAATCCTGAAACCTTTCCAAAAAATCCTGATAAGTTTCCCAAAAAATCCTGGAAAGTTTCCAAAAAATCCTGATAAGTTTTCCCAAAAAATCCTGGAAAGTTTCCAAAAAATCCTGATAAGTTTCCCAAAAAAATCCTGAAACCTTTCCAAAAAATCCTGATAAGTTTCCCAAAAAAATCCTGGAACGTTTCCAAAAAATCCTGATAAGTCTACAAAAAAAAAATCCTGGAATGTTTTCCAAAAATCCTGATAAGTTTCCAAAAAAAAAAAAAAAAAACCTTGAATGTTTCCCAAAAAAAATCCTGATAAGTTTCCAAAAAAACATGGAAAGTTTCCAAATTTTTCTGCAACCTTAGAATTTTTTTATTTTATTTTATTTTTTTGCCTTTTTGCAACCTTAATAATTAGTAGTGGTAGTTTGAGAAGTTAATTTCACTGCTAATATTTGTCAATATTTCTCCCAGTTAAACCAAACTTATGTTGGTGTTTTGTTGTGAAGACCTTTGAGTTTCTTTGTGTTTGATGATTGTTTTCAGAGCCCTTAACATATGATTAAGTAATTGTCCAAATGCATGTGCTTTTTCATATCAAACATATACACCAGCATAACTCGAAATCATCTTAAATGTATCTTGTGTTTTCTCAGGTGAACAGGCTGTTGATCTCCTGTACCACACACTATGTGACCAAACACCGTCGTCTGTTCTCAGCTTGTTCCAGACGCAGTAGAGTCGATAAGACAGGAGCTCGAGGTCTATGTTAAAATGTCTGCGTGTGGAGAGTTTGCAGAGCACGTGTGGAAACCAGGATCCTGTAAGAACTGCTTCCATCCTCGCAGCGCTCACGGACAGACCGGCACGGCGGGAGGCGCTTGTGTCCGAACGAGTCTGATCGGGGAAGACGAGGATGGGGTGACGTCTCCTTCTCCGTATAGCAAACCCACCATCGCTGTCAGACCCACCATGATGAGCATGGACGTCACACTGGAGGTGAAGACAGACATGAATACAGAACAGGTATCTGCAGGAATGCACTGAATTCATTGAGTGGATGAACTTTGGGAATACCCAAAGATGAAAATCTGCTGAAAGTGTGCTCAACCTCAGGTCATCCAAGATTAGGATGAGTTTGTTTCTTCATCAGATTCGGAGAAATGTAGCATCTGCATCAGTGACACTGATGTAATGCTACATTTCTCCAAATCTGATGAAGAAACAAACTCGTCAACTTCTTGGATGGCCTGAGGGTGAGCACATTTTAATTTTTGGGTGAACTGTTCCTTTAAACTCTTATTATGTTGAAAGTCAGTGATATCTTCAAGGTGGGTGGGGTTTGGTCAACATTCTCCACTACATGGGTGGAGACTGGAATGTCTTTGTGAACGCAAGATAACAGACTGCCATTCAGCTGTATGCACCCTGTACAGGGAGGCAGTGATATGGACACATTTAGGCTGTTTAAACAAAGATAACTAGATCACCGCCAAGGGCACTGAATCATTTCTGTGACAGACTACAGAGCAAACACATGGACACAGTCACATAAAGTCATCTGTGGAGTCAAATAAGATGATTGATTAGTTACTTGTAGGGTTGGGAACCGAGAACCGGTTCTTATTCAGAACTGGATCTGTTTTTTGAAAAGAACCGTAACTGTGAAAAATTTCTATGTTTTGGTTCTGAAAACGGTTCTGGTGCGACACGTGACCAAGCGCTGTGAGCAGCCTTGCGCCGGTGTTCTGACGATTCGCGTTTCCCAAGGATGTCACAAACCAAATAACAGGAACGATTACTGAGCACATTGATTGCAATGACGCACACTCCACAGACGCGCGTGCCGCGTAGTGTCTTTAACTGCTGAACACGTTTCTCACGACTGTACTGCACTCACGCCTTTGATAACTGCACATCATTTTGTCTGACTGTACATGTACCGGCAGCGCACAGCACCTGCCACCACTACATTACATTATATTTGTCCCATATTGTCATTAATATACATACTGACTTCAACTTGGACCACTTGATAAATAGAATGCTATTTTTATGTAAGTATGAGGGTTAGATTATTTAGTGTACAGGTCATTTCAAGAGTGATAAACAAAGTCATAGAAAATTTTTATTTGCATTAATTTTAAATATTTAAAAATGTGGAAACCACTCATTGCATCACAGCATCTCCTGACTGCATTATTATTTGTAAAATAGGGGCTTTATGGAGTGTGTGTATACATGTTTATATGTATAACAGTGTATATTTCATTAATTTAGGGAAATGAACAAGTGTCTTAGCCCTCAAGGGACTATTTGACCAACCAGCTTATTCCTGCTTGAAAAAATGTTATTGATAGTGTAAAAAACATAAACTTTGAAGCACATGCTGATTGATGGACTAGCATTACTCAACATTACCTACTATCTTCCAGCAACACTACGGTAAAATAGTAAAAAACATAATAATATTTCATTTAAATGGAACCGGAATCGGAACCGGAAAATTTGTATAATGTAATGAATGTTTGAATGAAATGTTGAATTTTGACATTGCCAACCTTTAAATTATGTTGACAGTAAGTAATAAACAGTATTGAGCATTGAGTAGTTGAGTATTGTGCATTTTTCCTTACCACTATTTTTTTAATAGTTGTTTAATGATTTTAATGGACCTGGAATCGGAACCGGAAACGTTAGGCGGAACTGGAACCAGAACATTTCTAACGATTCCCAACCCTAGTTACTTGTACCTGTGTGATTAATTGTCTGTGCAATGCATTGATTGCATTGACATGCCAGTGAAATGTTGCCTGTTTATCCAGCGTGCTTGTTTGTTTATGCTTTGATGTTATTATCTCAATGTGGGTTTCTTACATTGGCAAGTTATTGAGTATGTTTTTATAATAAGCTTTTTATTGTAAACACAATGATCCAGTGTTAGAATTTTTCCCAGACTTATAATTGCTTCTGTATCTTAGAACAACCAGAAGACTTCTGTAGGACTGAAGAAAGCTCTGGATTTGGCTCCTCTGTACATCGATAGCAATGGATGTAATAAATCTCTCAGAGAAACCATAATACAAAACAGCATCTCTGGAAAGAAGTTCTCCCCAAACATTCGTTCTCCCACTGGATTATCCAAAGACTGCATGATTATCAGCAATATATTTCTGAGTCAAGATGATGGAAGTGTTCAACACAGTCTGAAAGAGAATGGGAACAGTGGCTCCTATAGACAGATGACCAAAGCGGTCAAGAGCACTTACGCCAATGGATGTCTTCACAACGGGACTGGAAACAGTGATGGAGTTACAAGTCCTCTAAGGGCATCCGCAGTGGAAAGGCAAGCCAGAACCGCACCAGGAAATGTGGTTAATGGATCGTCCAATGAGACGCCAGGTACTTCACCGTCTCCAATGACTCCAGACTCCTTCCGCGAAAGCCTATCAGACTCGTGCTCCAATCGGAGCAGTGTGGATTCGTTAGTGGGACTCCAGAGTCCTCAGAAGTCTCCAAGGGGGCTCAAGGAAAGGGAGCCGATCTATGCTGAGAGCACCAAGAGGAAAAGACGACTCAATGCTCAATGTGACGGGAATGCTCCACAATCCTCCGAGTCTGAAACCGAAGTCAACGTAAGCGACAATCAAAGAGCAACTATTACCGTTGTCGCCGCCCATACTGAGGCAAACAACCGGACGTTTTACCTGAGCAGCCCGGATTCGTCCGTAAGCACCCAATGGAACCACTTCAGCCCAACCGCGCCCAAAGACCCATCAGGCCCGTCATTCACTTGGCCAAATGCTCCTGTTGCCACCGAAACGACCCAACCCAAGCCTCAATCCAGTCCCCCTGTTCCTCCTAAGGTCAGCACCCGTCCACCAAGACTTGGTACCTCCAGTCTCTCCTTACCGTTACCCGAGCTCAGCTTTCACGTGGTTCTTCCTCCAAATCAGATGACCTCGCAAGTGCACACCAATGCTCATGCCGTCCGACACAAGTCCAACAGCGCCTCTAGTTTGGAGGGATGTATTGACGAGGAAGAAGAGGAGGTCGAGTCCAAGAGATTGGGCTCTTGTGGTGGGCTAGGCGACTCCATCAATGCTCCTGCTGTTCCGTCTAGAGAATGGACGAGCGAGAGCAATGCAATGCCAGGCACCGCCAACAAAAGCACCAGTCAAATGCCGGCAGAGGATGGCAGAGCCCAAGAGAGCTTGCTCTTGAGCCCGTCTCCTCTCATCCACTCCAGTGAACCCAACACCAGCCGGGATCCCGCACCGCCTCCGCCGCCTCCCAAAAAACACCATCGGTGAGAGCTGCATCCTTATTTTATGCTGTTTACCAGGATATTAATCAGTTTGATCATATTGATTTTTATCCTTTGATGGAGCCAGATTAGTTTTAGTATTTATGGTGCCCTCACGTGCTTTGGTAAATAGTTTCCTAGTCACTTTTGGACATGGGTTAAGGTTAGGGCTTGGGAATTCGGACCTGAATAGGCTATCAAGTTGGATTTATGACTTGGAAACCTGGAGATAATTATGAGATAAACATGATATCTGTTGGATTTTGACAAAGCACTTGAATGCAGTAAACAAGTAAATTAGACTTCAGTATAAGGAAGTATTCAGAATTAGGAAATTTCCAATAGCGCACGAAGGCAGCATAAATGGGTCTTTGCATTTACTGCAGTTATGTTGTTTTTTCTGGTTTGACTGACCAGGTAATTTCAATGAATTTAAAAGCTCTTGGTATTGCTAGGTAATCGTATTTTTGGCTGGGGAAACTTGCTGATAATTTTGATACCACAGTTTTTGAGTTGGGAGGATGAAACTTTAAACTACGAATGCTTTCTCTTGCATTACAGTCATTTATTTATGTATATAAATAACCATTTGATGCATGTTGTGTGTATTTTGCTTAGCATTTGTTTGACTGAAGCTTCAGAATCACATGTTGGTTGTCAACGATTGGGACACTACATTTTATTCACAATCCATTGGCTATTAATTCAATCTCTTTACTGTGTTTTGGTGTTAATACAGTTTCCCCAAGAAATTGGCAAGAATGAACCTGTTGCCCTCCATTATTCCTATTGTTCCCAACAACAAAGCACTTAAATGCAATAAACAAGTAAATATGACTTCTGAAGTGGGAATTAGGAAATTTCCAATAGCGCATAAAGGTGGTGTAAGTGCAAAGAGCCAAATATGTTGTTTTTTATACTTTGGCTGACCAGGTTATTTCAATGAATTTAAAAGCTCTTAGTATTGCTAGGTAAAAAAAAGACCTGTGACAAATAATGTGTGGAAAATTGGACATGAGTGGCCTCTCAAGTCAACATGTGGGTTGCAGTGTCCTGGGAACGTCATTGGTTGACAATGCATTGTTGTGTATATTGCTTCGCATTTGTTTGACTGAAGCTTCAGAATCACATGTGGTTGTCAACGATTGGGACACTACATTTGGTGTATTCACAATCCATTGGCTATTAATTCACTCTCTTTACTGTGTTTTGAGGGTGTTAATACAGTTTCCCCAAGAAATTGGCAAGAATGAACCTGTTGCCCTCCATTATTCCTATTGTTCCCAACAACAAAGCACTTAAATGCAATAAACAAGTAAATATGACTTCTGAAGTGGGAATTAGGAAATTTCCAATAGCGCATAAAGGCGGTGTAAGTGCAAAGAGCCAAATATGTTGTTTTTTATACTTTGCCTGACCAGGTTATTTCAATGAATTTAAAAGCTCTTAGTATTGCTAGGTAGAAAAAAAGACCTGTGACAAATAATGTGTGGAAATTGGACATGAGTGGCCTCTCAAGTCATATTTACGACTGGGAAACTTGGAGATAGTTTTAATACCACAGTTTTGAGTTGGGAGGATGAAACTTTAAACAGTGATTGGTAAGGTTTATTAGTTTTTTCCTACGAAACCCTTTCTCTTGCATTACACTTATTTATGTATGTATATAAATTACCATTTGATGCATGTGTGTATTTTACACCGCATTTATTTGACTGAACCTTCAGAATCGCTGGCTGACAATCTGTTGGACTTTCACTAAATATCTTCAATGCATTTTGGCTTTAATAAGGTTTCCCCAAGAAATAGGCTAGAATAAATCTGATTTACTCTATTATTCCTGTTTTTCCCAACAACAAAGCACTTGAATATGATAAACAAGTAACTACGACTTCAGAAGTGGTTTCATATTGTGATGGATTCATTGTGAGATATTTAGTTTTTTTGGTTTTGTTTTCTTGTATTGGTTCGTTGTTGACCCTCATAAGGTGATGTGATTCATTGAGCTCAGTGGTTTGATGAGATGAAGTGTTCATTTTGGTGTATTTGTTTCACTCTCATTCTCTCTGAATGACGTTGATTGTCGTTTGTGTCTGGACTTGTGAGTTTTAGGCCGGTCTCTCTGCTGTTTGTTTGCAGTGAGTTTTTAATCAGTCCTTCATTCAGCCATTATGGAGACTATATCAAGCGCAGATCTGTTCACGCCGTTCTGAATGTGACGCCTGTTCATCAGCGCCATTCGATTCATTTATTCTGCTGTAACCATGTTTAACGTGAGATTTGGGTTTTCTGTTAATAAAGGGCTTGTGTTATTGACAGGCCAGCACTGAATGTGTGTTTGGTTGCTGTTGGCCTTTAGTTCATTTAGTTCTTTCAGCCTGATTGAACTTCATCTGCTTAGTCTGTTAACCCCTCGTAACCTGTACACTGTTTTTGCATACAAGAATCGTTATTTTATAAAACAGTCATAACCAATGTTCCCTCTAAGTTGTATGCGTGCAAAAATTATTTGGGAAAGCCATTTGATTGATTTCTAGTAAATACGGAATAATTGCAATGCTCGGGCAAACTGCTGTAGAGTTGGTGTTGCTATAGAGTTAGAACCTGTGAATGCAGTTAACAGATTTCATAGAAAGAGAATGATGTGCGCCAAATAAGTCACTGTAGAAGTCGAATACATTAATAGTTGCGGTCGAAATAGCCCAGCACGAGAACAACTCAGCAACTTCTCATTAATGAGTGAATGTGAAAACATTCACACATGAACCACACCAAAAAAACAAACAAAAAAAAACTATAATGCAGTATATATTTATATTTTTTATATTTGAGACGTTTTATTTAAATATATTCCATTGGAATTAATAGAATTTAATTAAATTCCTTTAAATTTATAACTCATTATCAGTTAAAAAGTGTACACATTCATGAAACCTACATATATATTTCTAACAGAGCAACAAACATATTACTCTGAAAAGTTTTCAAATAAAATAAATGCATTTTACTTGCATAAATGTTCATTTTCAGATGAAAAAGTGGTACATTTTTTAAAAGTTCGTCAACAGACTTCAGTCCAAAAGTGTGCGAGATGTGGGGAATAGGAGAAATATATTTTACAAAATTTTTGACACTAATATAACTATATAGAAAATTTTACAAAATATATTTTTGACCCTAATGGTGTTCCATACTAGGACTGGGCAAAAAAAAATGTGATTGTTAACCGCGTTATCTTTATAGAAGCGTATGCTGGATCAGCTCTCTGCCCTTCAGAGCTGTTTCCGTTTTATTTGTTCTCATGTCAGACTGACTCACAGGAACATTTGAGGCCCCGAGTCACGTCACCGAAGTAAAGCGTGCTGAGATCGTCTGCGCTTCCCGTCTGTTGCTGAGCTCCGGATGAGGAGCTGGAGACGCGAGTCAACACACACTCGTATCTGAGCATCGATGCTGCGTGTTTGAGATCTTCATCAGACGCTGTGTCTCCAAATAAGAGCTTTTTTTTAGCAGATTGCAGCGGTTTGTGGTTATTGAAATATGCTGCTCCTATCAGAACCAAACCAAGATACGAACCAAGAGCCATCATCAGATACAGGAGACGGCACTGAAAAAAACAAACTCGTAGAAGCTATATTTACTCAGAAATAGATAGCACATTTCACAGTTGCTTAGAAAGAAACATAAATAGCACGTTGAATTATATGTGAAATCTGAAGTAGAAAGACTAAAATAGTATTTTCCTGTTCCAGTTTTTAAGAAGTGCAAAATGACACATTTTCTAAACCCAGTCGATGGTTTAAAATGTATTAATGCAGGGTTTCCAAACAGTTTTTTTAGGAATTGATGAAATCATGAAAATGTCAATTTAAATTTAATAAATAAAACACTAATACTGGAAAATGTTTAAATTAGTTATTTGTTTTAATACATAAAAATGTATCAAGTATTTAATATATTTTAATATTATATTAAACATTAGAAACATATTTGTAGTATTTCATATAATATTAAAATGTATTCAATATTTTTTTTTATATACATGTAAAATCCATTTATAGTATTTTTATTTTTATAGTATTAGTATTAAAATATAATAATTTTAGTGTGTTTAATATATGTTGGTATTGTATATACTAATATTATTATTATTAATAATATATATAATCTTTTTTATAATATTTAATGTTATATAAAAATATATATTAATAATTTTAATATTATATTAAATGAAATATTTAAAAAAAAAAGGTCACTTTGATGCCTCCACCGTCCTGACCCGTCCTTAGAGACTAGTTCAGTGCAGGTAACCTGGTCTTTGGCTGGTTATTATTATTATTGGCATACTGTAGTTACGGTAAGGTGATACAACGGTCCTCAGTTAAAGCGTGCAGAGACTTGTCTGCTCCGGACGCTGACGCTCTTCAGGAGATTATTTTGTGCTTCAGTGGAGTCAGAAACAGAAGCTCGTGCTCTTTTCATAACAAATACTAACTGTGCTCCAGCAACGGCAGATTAATCTGAGGTTAACGGCACTTAATGACCTGGAAACACACTGTTTAAAGAGAAGCAGTATGCAAATCTGTCTTTTGTAGTTGTAGTGTTGTAAATGGATCTCATTCAGTGTGGATGTAAATATAAACGTATTCTGCTGAACCCTTTTGAGCTGAAATATTGTCTAGAAGTCCCCCTTAGATTTAGGTAATAATAAGGTCATATTTCTGTAATTTTACAACACATTCATACATTTCTCTCATGTAGTTCAATGTTCACGTGACATTCAGGTCAATAAATAAAATATTTAATATTTTTTAGAAAGTGCCTCATTTTGTTTTTATTTTAAAATGTCTTTATTTTAATTTTATATTTTTAGTATTTTATTCATTTTGATGTTTTTTATTTCAATTAAGTTTTATTTATTGATTGTTTTATTTTAATTTAATGCTATCATTATTTTGTTAAATTGTGATTGCTTTATTTTAGCTTAATTGTATTTATTTATTTTTTATTGTATTTTATTCATTTAAGCATTTATTTTATTTTTACATTTTTAATGTTTTTATTAATTTGTTATTTATTTTAAACAAATTATCTTTATGTATTATTTGAATTTAACATTTTAATTATTTTACTCATTTGTGTTTATTTAAAAAAAACTTTAATTTTATTATTTATTTAATTAGAATTTTGCTTTATTTTAAAATATGATTATTTTAGTTGTTTGAGATTTTTTTTTTTCTAATTTAAAATATTTATTTTATTTTTATGATTTGATTAATTATTAGCTTTTGATCACGTCTGTTTGGGGAACCTTCCTTAACCCATTTCTGAGGAACAGAGAGTGTAAGTGGGTGAAGTTCTGAACTCATCTGATGAATCATTTATGGAGCAGATGGTTCACAAACAGGACAAAGAGAAGCTGCGGTGGTTGTGGATATTAAAGCGTGATGGTGGTCTGTAAGCGCAGGTGTTGAGGTGTTCTGAGCGCTTCGGCTGGGTTCTGATGGTTCTCCGTCGTTCCTCTGAGCATTGTTCGAGGGGAAGAAGCTTCTCGAGCGTCAGAACAGATGATCTGTGCCTCGAGTGTTTGTTTCCATGCCTCGGGTCAGAGATGATGAAGAAACCAGATCACACACACACACACACACACACACACACTCACACAGGCGCCGTGATTCACACTCAGACGCTGATGATCCTCCGGTGCGGCGGATTCTTAGGTGAGTGACAGACGGCTGCTTTCAGCTCTGTGTGTTTCACTCAGGTCCTGTAGTGTGTGTGCAGGACCTTTGGAAAGGTCACAACGTGCGGCCTGCTGCTGTTTGTGTTTGTGTACGTCTGTATTTGAGCGCGTGTCTGTACGGTGCACTTGAGATCAGCAGAAACACGTGTGAAAATCAGGTGACTGTGAGAAACTGAGGCTCCAGATCAGCTGGAAACATGCAGATCAAACAAACATGTATTTATACACACACACACACACACACACACACAAACATTTATTTATACACACACACACATTTATTTATACACACACAGGAAGTGCTGTGGTTCTAATTCTAGAGCGACTCAGCACAGAATCATGAGTGTGTTTGCTGATCTTGTTACTTTGTATCGCAGCGCTGCTGAATGCTGCAGTCTGATTGGCTGACAGGTGTTTCAAGCTATAGATGTTCTATAGTTGCTATGAAGTTGTGTGTTTTTAAACATGATATATATATATATATATATAATTTAGTATTCGTGTTTGTGTTAGTCTTTAGTTAGTCATTATTGTTGCCTTTATGTTAGCAGCACACCTTTGTGGTATGTTCTTGTTTAAATAAACGTGTGTGTGTGCGCGTGAGTACATGTGTTATGCATGAGTGAGTGTGTGTGTGTGTCTGTGTGTTCGAGTGTGCGCGCTTGTGTGTTCGAGTGTGTGTGCGCGAGTGTGTGTGCGTGTGTGTTTGAGTGTGTGAGTGTGTGTGTGTGTGTGTGTGTGTGTGTGCGCGTGTGTGTTTGTGTGTGCATGTGTTTGTGTGCGTATGTGCGAGTGTGTGTGTGCGAGTGTGTGCGAGTGTTTGTGTGTGTGTGTGTGTGTGTGTGTGTGTTTGTGTGTTGTGAGTTTGGCGTCTGTCTGTGATCTCTGTCAAACACTTACTTGTTTTTCACTTGTTTGTCACTGTGGTTGGGAGTCAAACATGTTCTTGTTTTTGATTTTTCATGTGCACATATGTGTTTTTTCCTGATTTGTTGAAATGCTGCTTCTTTCTAATGCACTTGGGATTTCTGAATACAAATGTACAGCTTCTCTTTTTTTTGGTAATGCTTTTTGCTCTTATAATAATGTAAAATAAAATATATATATATATGTATATGTATATATACAGCAGCTCTAGTGCCCAGCATGGCTTTCCGATGTGAACATCCGTTGTTTGAGAGATTTTCAGCCCTGATTAAACTGACTCTGTAGTTTCTCCTTACCATAAATGACATGAGCGAGAGAGAGAGAGATAATGATGTAATGACACAGCGATGGAATTCACTTCACTTCTGTTCCTTCAGTTTTTCCCACAAACCTCTTCATATCATGAGTTTGAACAGCTGCAGAGTACAAACCTGTGTGTGTTTGTGTGATATATGACTGGACGTGTGTGTTGGTGTTGTCTGCAGGGTGTGTAATCGTCTGAGTGGCAGTAATATGGATCTGGAGCGCGTCGGTCAGCAGGGGTCAGTGGAGAATCTCAGCCAATCACTGCGAGGACTGAACTGCTGCACCAACGCATCCAGCGACAGCCTGCAGGCGCTCTCCGACACCGGTGAGTTACACGCCAACACTCTGTTTGTTTGTGTGCTTCTTTTTTGATTTTATTTATTAATTTTATTTTTTTATTATTTTATAATTATTATTTTTTTATATATATATTTTGTTATTTATTCATTCAATTGTATTTTTATATATTTATTTTATTAATATTTTTTTATTTTTTTATTTTTTTTTATTTGATCAGTTTTCAAATTTAGGTTGGGTATTACCTAAATAAACAAATAAACTCAAAACAAATAAACACAAAAGATTTTTAAATATATTTTACTCACAATTTCTGCCTGATTAAAAATATTTAGAGCTTAGCATAACTAGTAAAATATTATTCATTATAAAACACCTCTTCAGCTTGAAATCACAGTTTTAAAATTAGGCTTTTTTCCAAAATCTGGTTATTCGGTTTAAGCTGTCCCAGAATGCATTGCAAAAGGCTCTTAGATGGCAGATGGAGTTGAGGGGGGTGTATTTCTGTGTTTATTTCGTCATTAGATTGAGAATAGAGTTTCTACTCATGTAGGTTGTTTTTAATCAGTCTCATGAGGTTTAATTTGAGTTTGCTGCTGTCTCTGAAGGGAACTTCCTGTGTAGGCAGCAGAGGAATGTTTGAAACTGAACTGAAGTCTATAAACAGACTGAGTTATTGTGAAAGAAACTTCCTTTCTTGATAATCAGCGTTGATGAGAAGGGAACATCAGACGGCGCTCTTCCTCCTGATCTTCAGGCTCACGGCTGTGATAGGCTGTCATGCTGCTGTAGGTGTATGTAGTGTGTTCCCATGCACCGGCGCGCAGAGATAATGGAGGGTTAAATAGAGGAAATCAAGGTTTGTGTTTATCACAGGGCGTTTTCTGATGGTTTTCCCCATGAAGTCACTGATCTTCATCTGCAGGCCTATATTAACGTGCCACAAACCACTGAGAGACTCCATCACAGGATCTGATGATCTTTGAAGGATTCATGGTTGTGGAGTGTGTGTGTGTGTGTGTATGTGTGTGTACATGAGTGTGAGGCTACTTTTAAAAATGGAAAAGATTTTCCTCTGTGTTTTTAAAAAGTTTCACACACAACAACGTTTTCAAAACGATTCACGTTTACACACATACAAAACCGCTGTATAACGTATGCCAGGCCAGTAGTTGGTGCTGTCACCTTGTTAATAAACAGTACCTGTAGGGAAGTGACGATTATATGGCTGTTGGTTGTAATATTGGTGAAGTAAATCCACACTTTGCTGAAGAAGCGTTAGCAAACTCTTGAGTAGCAACAACAGTACCATGTACTCTGCTATTGTTGTGTATGTTTGTTCGCACTTGCTTTTAAAATCGGCACGTACTGCGCATGTCTACATACCTAACACATACTACAAAAAAACTAAAAACTAACATGTACTGTGCACGCACATGATGGCACCGTTTTCAAAGATTCCTGTATTGGGTGTTTACACGGAACTGATAACAGTGGCGTTTTCAAAAACTTGCACTTTGAAACCTGTTTTAAAAAAAAAATGCATTTTCAATCCCCAAAACACCGTTGTCATGAGTGTGCAAGTGCGATCGAGTGTGAGTGTCCAATTGAGTGTGTGAGTGTGAGTGTGCGACCGAGTGTGAGTGCAAGAGAGCACAGGAGTTAGTGTGAAAGTGTGCGAGTGCACTAGTGTTGAGTGTGTGAGAGTGCGAGTGAGTGTGTGAGAGCGTGAGTAAGTGCACAACTGTTAGAGTGAGAGTGCAAGAGAGTGAGAGTGCAAGTGAGTGTGAGAGTGCATATGACAGTGCGAGTGGTTGAGTGTGTGATTGAGTGTGAGTGTTTGTGAGTGTGTGATTAAGTGAGTGTGCGAGTGCAAGTGAGTGAGTGTGCAAGTGCATATGTGAGTTGGAGTGAGTGTGTGATTGAGTTAGTGAGTGTGCGAGTGAGTGTGTGAGAGTGAAAGTGCGATAGTGAGTGCGAGTGTCTGATTAAGTGAGTGAGTGTGAGTGCAAATGAGAGAGTAAGAAAGAGTGTGAGAGTGCGAGTGCGATTGTGTAATTGAGTGAGTGTGTGAATGAGTGCGAGTACGCGTGAGTGTGTGAGTGAGTAAGTGTGAGTGTTAGGGGGCGAGTGTGTGAGTGTGCGATTGAGTGAGTGCAAGCGAGTGAGTGTGAGCGTGAGTGAGTGCGAGTGTGAGAGAGAGTGTGAGTGTGTGATAGAGTGGAATACGCCTGAGTGTGTGAGAGTGCGAGTGTTAGGGGGCGAGTGTGTGACTGTGCGATTGAGTGTGAGTGCAAGCGAGGGAGGGAGTGAGTGAGTGAGTGAGTGAGTGAGTGAGTGAGTGAGTGAGTGAGTGAGTGAGTGAGTGAGTGAGTGTGTGTGTGTGTGTGTGTGTGTGTGCTTGAGTGAGTATGCGTAAGCGTGAGTGTGTGTGAGTGTTGTATTAGAATACAGAAATGAGGAACATGAACAGTTTCCTTTTACTGAACTCTTTATTTCTCCTGATTGTCTGACAGGAATTATTGAGAAATCACAATCATATGATTTACTGATACTGGACTCTGATCATGAATCTGATATAGAGAAGATCTTTCAAACTTGCTTTCAATTCAATATTTTACATCCGATCACAGTTGTGTTTCTATTCGGAATGACAGCAACACTGTGATAAAAGGCAAATAAATGTATTTATTTTTAACATGTATTAATTCGTTTATTTTAATTTATTTTTATTAATTACTTAACACCGTATTTTTTTTGTTTATTTTATATATATATATATATATATTTCGCTACTGCTTGTTTTGTGTAAAGTTTTTTGTCAATGCTGTATAAATATTGTATATATCAAATATGTATTGTATAAATATTATGTAAACCCAGTCATGCCATTAAACTCTTTTTAATTCAGTTAATATATATATTTTTTTTCATTTCGACTAAAATTAATTAATTATTTCTTATCCCTCTCTCTTTTCTCCTGGTCATGTGATCTAGACTCCACCCTCCGCTCCAGCCCCTCCCCTTTCCCCAGCAGCCCGTTAGGCTCCGCCCCTTCGTCTCCGCAGCCTGATGCGTTGCCCTGCACCAGCCTGGCCAATCAGCTCCAGCCGCCTCCGTTACCACAGAAGAAGCTGGTGAACCGCACCACCTCGGCTCCGAGCGACTCGGGCGATAAACCACTCGCCCGTTCTCGCCCGCGTCTGGGGAACGTGACGTCTTGCTCGTCTCCGCAGCTCAACACGCTGCATCTGCACGCTCTGCTCAGGAACATGGACAGCCGCGAGGGCATCTACTCCAAACTGGGCGGCCTGTACGCCGAGTCTCTGCGGCGGCTCGCGCTCAAGTGTGAGGAGCACTTCTCCAGCGGCCAGAGGAACACGCTGAGGTTCGACGAGAGCAACTGGTCACTCTTCAAACTCACCTGCAACAAACCCTGCTGTCTGTCCGGAGACGCTGTGTATTACTCCGCCTCCTGCGCGTCAGACACTCGAAACACATACGCCGTCAAGGTCAGAGAATATATATGTGTGTGTGTGTGTGTCCCTGCAGCACAGAAGCAGTCATCAGTAGCACAGGTATATTTGTAGCAATAGACAACAATACATTGTATGAGTCACAATTATAAATTTTTCTTTTATGCCAAAAATCATTAGGATATTAAGTAAAGATCATGTTCCATGAAGATATTTAGTAAATTTCGTACTGTAAATATATCAAAACTTAATTTTTGATTAGTAATATGCATTGCTAAGAACTTCATTTGAACAACTTTAAAGATGATTTTCTCAATATTTAGATTTTTTTGCTCCCTCAGATTCCAGATTTTCAAATATTGTCCTCCTAACAAACCTTACATCAATGGAAACCTTATGTATTCAGCTTTCAGATGATGTATAAATCTCAATTTAAAAAACTGACCCTTATGACTGGTTTTGTGGTCCAGGGTTACATATATACTGTAAATTATCTATTAAAGGTTTGGAATAAATACGTTTTTTTTGTAAGAAGTCTCTTCTGCTCACCAAAGCTGCATATATAAAGCTATCATATATTCAGTGTCACATGATCTTCAGAAATCATTCTAATATGATGATCTGCTGCTCAAGAAACATTTCTGATTA
>NC_056617.1:829032-869032 GCF_018340385.1 Cyprinus carpio | reverse complement strand
TTCGGAGACGCCAGAAATGCAGCATCCTTCAGTCTTAAGATGTTTTAATTGAAACGAGACACTGGACAAACACACATATGTGCTGTAACGTCCTCTATTAACATACTGTGTGTCAGACCTCTGCAGCATACAATAAAGTGTCAAATATTTTCACATATTACTGATCTGATTGTGTCAGAGTGAATGAATTTTCTTAAAGGAATAGTTCAGTAAAAAAAAAAAAAAAAAACTGCACCTCAGTTCATCTAAGATGTAGATGAGTGTGTTTCTTCATCAGGTTTGGAGAAATGTAGCACTGCATGAGTGTATCATCAATGGATGCTCTGCAGTGAATGGGTGCCGTCAGAATGAGAGTCCAAACAGCTGATAAAAACAACACAATAATCCACAAGTAATCCACAGCACTCCAGTCCATCAGTGAACATCTGGAGAAGACAAAAGATGAAACACATCCAGCATTAAGATGTTTTTAACTCAAATACATAGAGTCTATAATCCATAATAACACTTCCTCCAGTGAAAAAGTGTTCTGGTGTGAATCAGGAGAGAAATCTGCACAGATCAAGCAGTGTTTAAACAGCGCTAAACAAGTATGTGAGAGACAACAGGAGATGCACTTTTTCACTGAAGGAAGTGTTATTATGGATTATGAACTCTGTGTATTATAGTGTTGATATTCAGTGTTTATGGCCTTGAAGACGTAGGTCAAAGTGCATGTGAGGATGAAGGATTGACTGATAAAATTATGACTCACTCCTGATTGTCTGCTGCTTGGCTCACAAAAGTTCGACTCTGGATCCTGGGAACGTCTGGCTGGATTCCCTGAAATCTGCCCGGTGATTCCAGAAACACACACACACACAAGCTCTTTTGTCATAGGTGGAATGTGTTGCTATGGAATTCCGTCCAATGGAATGCCGTTCCCGAAGGTCCAGTACGAGCCGCTGGACAAAGGCCTTCATTCGCTGCTTTTCTCTTCAGCTGCTTTGAGTCTCGACGCTTCCGGCAGACAATAGAGGCTCCAGAAGAGACTAATGAACTGAGACCTGACGGAGAGCTGATGAATCACACTCCGAGCGGATCTTTCTCGTCTGACAGAGAGTCTCAACTCGCTGGATTCAACAAGTGAAGCTGCGGGATCTCCCTCAGTCCTTACCTGGATGTGTTCTGAGAAAGATGTTTTTATACCTGGTTAACTTCATAATGAATCATGACTGTATTTGGTGAATTACATAAACACAGACGCAAAAAGAGCCGCTCTAAAGAACTTCTTGCTTTGATTCTCTTTAGACTCAAAACATCTTTAGGCCTAAATTTAAGATTTATATATTTGAATTGCATATAAAATTTGGATTATAATGTTTTATCACAAGTAAGCTTAATATGATGCATGTTTCTGCTCTCAAAATTGGATTTATTGATGATAAATATGTAAAGCTGGTTGTGGTGCTAAAGCATTCAGATTATTAGAGAAATCTGAACGGTTTCATTTATTTATGACCGATAAATGCATCACATTACGTTTATTAGTTTATGTTAAAACTGTAGTCCAACTGCATGGACATTTTATATGCATGTCAAATTAAAAAAAACAAATCTTGCCTAAACATTTTAGCAAAAACAATTTTATTAACTGAAGTATTATATAAAGTATATATATTTTAAATAATGTGTTTTATTTGCTAAAGAGCTAAAGTGAAAAGTAAAACTTTAAAATGCTGCCAATTTTTATTTATTTAATCGTTTAATTTATTTTCATGATTTTTTTTCTTAAAGTTTTACTTTTTTTTAATACTACAATTAAAAAACAAAGAGAAATAGGCTAATAATCTCATTCGTTTTTCAGTTTTTATATGACTCAGATACATTCTCCAAACTCAGAATCTCTAGTGTATGCAAAATATAACTGTTATTACAAATTAAGCCATTTTTCACGAAGCTGAACCAGGTGTTTATAGCTGAACCTGTTTAACTCCTTCTTTATTTCTAAGAGTGTAGAAGTATAAAACTGAGCCGTGGGATATATGAACATCATCTGACCTCACAAAGATGAAGATATGCTGTTATTAAACACATAAAGGCCACACATGAGCCTCCTGACCGCTGTCAACAGGAGACGTGGAGTCTTGTCTCGTATGAATGTGTGATTGTGGGAATCTGCTCAGTTTCTCCTTGTGTTTGTGAGCTTGAAGTGATTTACTGGAACTACAGTAACGTGTCTCTGCCTTTCAGACGATCATGGCATGATTGGGTTTGATGCTGCAGTGTGACACGGTTCTACACGCCCTGCTATGATTGATCTCATCATCAGAGCTCATGAACTCTCTGTGTGACACTGACACCTGCTGCTCGTGTGAGATGCTGCACACTGACTCAGAAGCGCAGAACTACTGCGCATGCGCAGTGACCACGATCAATGAGGGGGAAATATGGAGAGGAAACACATTTATAACACTAAAAAACTTTTCCCCGATGTTAATAACCGTGGAATCGTAAATGTGAGGCCTTAAAAATCAACCCAAGCTTTTCTCACTTACAAAAATGCATTTGGATCTATTTTAAAACTTTTTCAACGTAAATAAAAAAAAAAAATAAAAAAAAAAAACAAAACAAAAAAAAAAAAAAAAAGATATATATATATATATATATTTATTTATTTATTTATTTATTTTCATGGTTTAATTGATTAATCAATCAATTAATTTTACATGCATTGAGTAGCCTATGTTTAACTAAGTGTGAACCCTTGGATTTTACTTTAATTATGTGTGCATTATGCATTATTATTGTTTACACACACAATTCCACACTAAATGAATAATGTTAAAAATTAAAAATTTAAATTAAATAAAATATGAAAATATGAAATATATATATATATATATATATATTCTCTATATATCTATATATATATATATATATATATAGTATATATATATTATATATTATATATATATATTTATAAAGCTAATAAATAATTGTTTGTAAAAGCTGACAGTAAGCAGGCTCAGGTCAAGTATTGAATCATATTATCGTGCACAGATCATGACATCAGTGTAATAAAATAAAACAAACAGAATAAAACATAACAAACAGAAAACTAAAAAAAAAAAAAATACATTTATTTATTAAATATACACTTTGAGAAATATACACTTTGAGTATTTTGGTCCTACGAATCGTCTTCTGTCTTCAGAGTGTGATGAGGATGACGTGTGCTGTATGTGATGAATGTGAGCTACGTGACTGTAACCAGAAAATACATAAATGTTAATTACACCTCTTTACCTTTAACCCCTAATCAGCAGATCTGCCTCCAGTCCAGCCGTTTCTGCAGCGAAGCCAATGATTTACATCACACTGGATATGAATATTAATCAGAATCACGATTATTGCTAAGTACTGATATCAGGAATTTGTCTTAGTAAATTAGAGTAAATTCTGCAAGAAAGGAAAAACGAGATAAACAATTTGAAAGTAAGGCAAGTAATAAGATAAAATAAAAAATATAAAATACAAAAAACAAAACAAGTGCACATGTTTACAGCTAAAAACATGAGAATTTACTACTATGATGGTTTCATATACAAAATATAATCACACCTAAAGTAACTAACATTATTAAATATAGTAAATATTAAGGTCACACTTTACTTGTTACAGTGTAATTATACATTTAAGTACTGAGTAATATTAATTAACTACTATATGGTTTAGGGTTACTTGCATGTAATTATGCATAATGTATTGTTATTATAATAGTAAGTACATGTAACATGTAACAAGGACACCTTAAAATAAAGTGTTAATCGTGTTACCAATGTTATAAACTAATAATGATATATATTATTTTGAACTTGTATCCTCTCTAAACTTTCTCTGTCAATAGCATGACCTTCTCTGTCTCAGATGCATGTAAATAAGGTGCTCAGACATCACAACACGTTCACTTCTCGAAAGCAGAAGCAGAGTCGCTTCCTCTCAGTAATTTTCCACTCGCTGAACAAACGCGCACGAGCACGCGTACTATGGCGAAGGATTAGCTCATGAATATTAATGACGCAAGCGCGCGTTCGCCCATTCGACCGAGCCGATTCGCTAAACCCGTTACCTTTTGAATATTAACCAACCACGTGACCGGCCGGAAGCCATCACGGCTCGACGGATATCCACGAGCCGCGCCTTCGCCGTAGTAGCGCGGATGGTGTTTTAGTCGCGTCCCCGCCTCCGCGCTCCTCACTTTCTGCCGACAGCAGCCGAGCGCACACAGGCCGCCGTGAGCTCTCCCGAGTCCGGATGGTAAAATCCAACCTCCAGCGGATCCTAAACAGTCATTGCTTCGCCCGTGAGAAGGAAGGAAATAAACCGTGTGAGACTAGCAGCACCATGGAGGCGCTCAGTAACAGTTTGAACGACATGATGGGGAGGTGAGAGCCTTTAACAGCTCGTTCACATCGGAAGAACAGTCTTCATATAACGATATAAAGTCATAATAGTGCGGGATGCTGGCTTTAATTAACGAGCGGGGAGTTATTTTCTCTCAGGGCCTGAGAGGCTAATGCTAATATTAGCAGCTGTTTTTCATCACGTTCAACATTTGCGACGGCAGTTTTTGTCAGCTAACACGCGTCACATAATATTTTAGGGGTTTAAAGGTGTTGGGAACCCTGTTTTGTTGTCCGTGTGATGTTAGGATGTTACAGTTTA
The DNA here is from genome assembly GCF_018340385.1 of Cyprinus carpio. NCBI lineage: Eukaryota > Metazoa > Chordata > Actinopteri > Cypriniformes > Cyprinidae > Cyprinus > Cyprinus carpio. The sequence goes on along the minus strand of NC_056617.1, from coordinate 864,325 downwards.
ATCCATCTGAATGAAATCATCCGCTAGCATCTGTGGCCTAAACAGACGTGTCCCTTTAAATTCACATCCGCACACCTGATTATTCTCTGATTTTACACCAAACAGTGTATGACTATATTTTCGCTTTTCACGGAATGATTAACGCTCTAAGTGTGTTGAGTTCGTTATAAAGTCGCGTTGTTGTGCGCTCTGACGTCGAAGGCCTCGTTTTCACACGTACGTCACAGAAGCCGTCGTGACGTCACCCGCCTCGGGCCTTTGATCGCGCCGCGTGTTCAAGTTATTAAATATTTGTGTTGGTTATTCTGTACTGTGTTTTAATTTTATAGTGTTGTGTATCGAAATTAGATTACATTATGTCCGTGTCCGCGTTGAATTTGTTGTAAAAAAAAAAAAAAAAAAAAAAAACAATAATAATAATAATAATGCTTGTTTTTGTTCGTGTGTGTATAAAAAGTTAGTCATCGTATGAAAACATTTCTCGAATGACCGGAAGTAGTTAAATTATTATATTTTTTAGGACTTAATTACTCGTTTTTGTGGGTCGACTCCACGTGACCTTGAAGATTTAGTCGCTTTGGATAAAAACTTCAGGTAAATGTAAGAGACGCGCTCGGTGACGTCACCACGCGTTAAACTTAAATGAAAACAACACTGAAGTTTGCGGAAATACTTGAATGGACAATGTTGCAGTAAGAAATGCTCCGTGTCCTGTCTCTCTTCATATTTCGCATTTCATATGCATGTGAATTTTGTGGGCCATGAAAAAGACAATTTTGTATTTATTAATGTTTAATCTAATTTTTTTTTAAAGAAGGATTTAGAATTTTAATAAACGTAACCGTTGTATAAAAATAATCTGTAAACTGAAATTAGTGGGTTTTTTTTAATTAAACTCTAATTTTATAAATGCATATGCAGTTTGTCATATATTTAGTTTCTGTTGCCAGGGTTATTATCAGTAAATGAAACCAAAACCAAAAAGTAGATTTCAAGGAAACATTAACTTGATCTTCTAAAAGATCTAAATCTGAAATAAAATTAAGACTATATAGACCTAAAAAAAGCTAATGAAAATAAGACCTAAAATTACTATTGAAATAAAATGTAAAATATGAATAAAATCTATATTTAAGTGATGCGTAAGGTGAGTTTTGTTTTCAATCAAATATTTTTTGATAATGTATGTTTGTATTACTGATTTTTCTTCTACTCACTAGTAGTACTGTATGTTGTTTAATTGCTTATTTTTATCTAAATTGTATTTATTTTCATTCATTTTCTTTATTATGCAATTATTTATTTTATTTGAAAAATACCATACACGTACAAAGAAGGCTCTTCATAAACCCAAATTGCTTAACTTTTAAAAAAAAATAGCTTTAAATGAAACCTAAATTGTTTTGGAAGAAGAAACCGCACATAGTTTTTATAACCCTGGAATGTAGATTGTTTGTGGAGATGTGTGATTGTTCTCGTGGTGTTGTTGGAGTCAGACACACTCAGAGCAGTGCGTCACGGCTCGCTGACTTCCTCTAGTGCGGATCAGATGAACGTCTCTTCTGATGCTGTGTTCTGTGTTCTCTCAGTCCGTCTCTGTGCTGTAGCAGTACCACTGGTCCGGGGCCTCTGTGGTGTTCCGATGTCCCTCACCCACCTCTGAAGATCCCAGGTGGGCGAGGGAACGGAGCACGGGATCACGCATCCACAGCGGCACCACCACCCCACAAACTACACTCCGTCAACATCATCACACAAAATACACCACACAACACACTCAACCCAACACAAACAACACATAAACACAACATACACACTACACAATGCACCCTACACACTACACAATGCACCCTACACACTACATACTGCACAATGCATCCTACATGCTACAAAATGCATTCTACATACTGCACCCTACACACTACATACTGCACAATGCACCCTACACACTACATACTGCACAATGCATCCTACACACTACATACTGCACAATGCATCCTACACGCTACACAATGCATTCTACATACTGCACCCCACACAATGCATCCTACACACTACACAATGCATTCTACACACTGCACCCCACACAATGCACCCTACATACTACACACTGCACCCTACACACTAAGGATGCATGATATTGGATTTAAGCTGATATTCTGTGCATGCATTGTCAGTTTAAATGCAGCGATCCAAAACAGTGAATCCAATCACCATTCAGGCAAAACTTTGCTTCAAGCATGAGCCACAATGCAGACGTGATCTAATCACTGGCACACCCTGAGCACATGTGAGTTAACATATTCCTCTTATCGGCAAGACATCATTTTTCCTATCGGGCCGATGCTGGTATTTACATTTAAAGCCATTATCGGCTGATTCCGACATCAGTCTGATAATATCGTGCATCCCTGCTACATACTGCACACTGCACCCCTCACCCTTCGCACTGCACACTACACAGGAGCCGTCATGGTCCGGCGGTGACGGTGAGAACACGGGTGTCAGATGCTCTTCTGAGAATGTAAATGTTCTCAGATGTGTTCGTCGTTCTCAGAAACACTCACATCTCTGTAAACATCAGGGTGTTTTAGGTTTTAAAAATCATCCCTTCAGCACACTGTCAGCAGGCCGGCGTGTTGTGGTGCGTCAGACGTGTCGTATCCTGTCATGAGACACACACACACCTCTCACACACACATACACACACACATCTCACACTGCATGTTCAGCAGGTTCACACTGTTTATCTGACCTCGTTGCTGACATCAGACACACGGTTCATTTGGCAAGAGTGATTTAATGCCAGTTTATATTAGATTTTAATGTTTTTTAAAAGACAAATACATTATTTTGGAAGGACTCAGAAACCAGTTTGAACAGAAAACGGGTGCGTCATAGGAATTTGTGTATTTAAGGTGCTTTTTATTTTTTTTTAATACAATAAATATAATTTAAAACGAAATTTATTTATGAAAATATTTTGTTTCTGGGAAGTTATATTTATCTAATTGTATTATTTATACTTTATAAATCACATCCAAAATAACTGTTTGTTTACATAATGTGTGTACATAGTATATTTATGATGTGTGTGTATATAAATACAAACACATGCATGTATAAAATATAAAAAAAAAATATATATACATAAAAATATAAATCAAAATATATACATTTAAAAATACACAAATAATGTAAAAAACTACTAATTTAAAATAAAATTAATTAATTAAATTAATAATAATTAATCGACAGAACAATTTACTTTTATTATATTTATATATTTTTTTTGTTAATTTGTATTAATTTTTATTTATTTATTATTATTATTATTTTTATTATTATTATTATTATTATTACCAATGTATAAATAATAAAAAATTTTTTTAAATAAAGCACCTTTTAGTAACTCGAGATGCACTTAACAAAGGGGAAGGGGAGGAAGCATTAACTAGAACTAAATGATCTCTCCAGACAGAAACGCATCATTCAGGCAAACACACAAACAGCAGGAGTTTAGAGTCACACACAGATGTGACGTGATGATCAGGACAGACTCTAACCGACTCGTCTTCCTCTGATTGGCTCCACAGGACAGGAAGTTGACTGTGACCGAAGAGCCCGCTGGGGCCGGTCGCCCCCGGATACTGCACTTCCAGAGCCGGCCCACCGTTTCCCGGGCAATCAAATGGGAGGCGGTGCTACGGGGCCCCGCCCTGTTCGTGGAGCTTCCCTGCGAACCGTTTCCAGAGGGCAGCAAAGAGAGGTGAGCGCCTAGCAACCACACACAGCACCATAGCAACACCCTGACAACCACCCACAACATCTGGAGTAGGGGTCTGGGACCTCTAGGGGCCACAGGGGAGTGCTGGGGGTCCCTGGAAATGTGTAGAGGGGGAAAAAAGAAACGTGATCATACATAGATTATGTAAAATGTAAAATTAAATAAAAGATTAATAGAATAAAAAATATAAATTTAAATAGATACAATAAAAATAAAGTATTACATTAAATAGTAAAAAATGAGATTTAAATAAACTATACAAATTTTATAAAATAATATAAATTAGACTGAATTAAAAAAAAAAAATTAAATATAAGATGTAAATACAAATACAATATAAATAAAATGTTAGGTAAAATATTTAAAATTAAATGGCAAACATGAGAATTTAAATGTATAATAATAATAATAGAGAGATATCTAATACAAATGACTTTCAAATAAATAATAGATTAAACAGTGCAATAAAACAAAAATGAGACTAAAATATTAGATTAAAAAATACTGAAATAAAATATTGATTAAAACATTATAAATATTATTTAAATAAATGAGATTATAATAAATTTACAAAATGGGATTGAAATTAATAAAATAAATGTGTGTGTAAATTATATTAAAATACATATACAGTTAAATAATAACTAGAAAGAATGTGCCTTAATAAAATAATTTTTTTTTCCCCCACAGTATAAATTGTGTTTTTATAGATTATGATGCTGTGATTTATTTCTTCTGAATGTTAGTTTCCTCGCGTGGCATCTAAAGACACGGAGAGCGTGTCAGATCTCGTTCCGTGCTCTCCATCGCTGTATTAATCTGGAAGCGTTTGTGTTTCAGCTTCGTGTCTCTGCTGGAGTTCGCTGAAGAACATCTGAAAGTCGACAGTGTGTTCGTCTGCTTCTATAAGAACAGGGACGATCGTGGTACGTCACACTCTGCTCACACACACCTCGGAGTGTCCTGCGTGTGCTGCACTGACCTGTGTGTGTGTGTGTGTGTGTGTGTGTTCTCTTCTAGTGAAACTGGTGCGTACGTTCAGCTTTCTGGGCTTCCAGATAGTGAAACCGGGCCACGCTCTGGTCCCCGCTCGACCTGATGTTCTCTTCATGGCCTACAACTTTGACAGGGATTCCTCGGAAGAAGACTAGCCTCCTCTCATTCCTGCGTGACGCGCTCCGTCTGCGGCGTGTACACCGCTCGGACGTCTACAGGCTTCAGACGGCGCTGCGCATCACGATGTGCTGTTAGACTCGTTCATCAAGTGATCTGCTTGCTTTCAGTTTCCAGATGTACAAAAGGTCATTTCTGCGTGTGATTGGATGTGTCCTCCTGCTCTTCAAGGCTCAAAATAATAAGTGTACTCTCTTTAGGCGCACAAGTTTTGTACTTCACAGACTGAAAGTGATTATTCAGTGTGCTGTTTTGGGACCCCGTGAATATTACCTAAAATGCTCTTTAACACACATCTGAGGTGATCTAGTGACCACTTGTAGTGCACTAGAGAGTGAAAGATGTTTTAATACACAGATAGTGTGTTAAAAGCATGTTTTAGTTCATATTCCTGATGTCCCAAAATAGCACACACTGCAAAAAATGATTTTCTTCCTTTTGTGTTTTTCTTTTTCTTGTTTTTTTTTTTTTTTTTTAGTATATCTATAAATGCTTGAATCAGGATGCATTTACTTGACAAGTTAAGTGACTTAAGATATATTGTCTTGTTTTCTGAAAATGTTATCTAAATTAGTTTAGTTTCTGCCTCCGGTGGATTAAGAGAAATCTTCTGAAGGTTGTTTTTCTCACCCTGTTGGCAAGGTTTGCTCTTCTGTTCAACATTTACGGTCCGTTGTTACCTGGGAATGTGCTTTTGTTGTATTTTAGACATGTTCTGGAGTGAATCGGGATTGATTTCTCTCTGAATGCGACTCGGCTGGTACAAACCCTGACGGGAAACAGAAGCGAGGCACCCTCCGGCGGTCACGTCTGGGTCGTGTGTGTCTCTTTGGTCGTGTGTCGCTGTGCTGTTATACTCCACTCTTTATTTCCACATCGTTCGGAGCCTCGTTCTTCTCTGTAGTGGTACATTATTCAGCTTCTGTGATAATAAAACCAGTATTTAAAGACAGACATGGGTTGTGTGCTTTTTAGCATTTAGCTGTTAAATGTTTCATTTTCCGTCACTTACTAAAAAGTGTCTCATATTTGCACACGCAAGCTTTTGATTTACATTTAGTCATTTAGCAGACGCTTTTATCCAAAGCGACTTACAAATGAGGACAATGGAAGCAATCAAAAACAACAAAAGAGCAAGATTTCAGTTGAGTTTGATGTTTATTGGTTCTCTTTAATGTCTTGTTGCTGTATATAGCACTTGTGTCAAAGCAGCTTTAGTGTCAACAGGAAAATACAGTAGTTTCTCAATGCAAGATATTTATTAAGTTAATCTAAATTTAATTGAATTATTGTATTCATATTAATTTATTTACTTCTAAATGTGTTTATTCACTTGTAGTTACAGATGCCAAGTAATTGGTTTTTTACGTATTAAATGTTCATGACGTGAGAAATCAATTTTGCTTTGATCTTTTTGCATATAAGAGGTCTGTGTACCATTAAAACATCCTGCAGAGCATTTATTTAATCAAGCTCCAAAAACGCCTTGTTTGAATCGTAGGAGGAAGGTGACGTCACCCGAGCGCAAACATTTGCATAAACACGCCTCCAGAGCGAGACGTCGACGTAAGCCCCGCCCACCGGCGTCGTATTTTTCCAGGTTTTTGTTCAAAAAAATAAGTAAAAACATCAAAAAAAAAACACAAATAACACATAAATAATAAAATAACAATAAAAAATAATATTTTAATAAATAATTTTAATTAAAAAGCAGTCTGAGGATTATTAACTAGTACTCTGATCCTGGTTAGCATCTGTTTGACTCCAGCAGAGTCTGTATTAATATGAACTCACAAAAACGACATGAACATTATGGAAAATAAGTAATTATACATTAAAACGATAATAGATAATCGTTCATTATTATTATTAATAATATAAACTTATACGTTTTATAATTAATCTATATTTAATTAAGTAATATATTATTAATTATTTTAATATATTTAAATAATAATAGTTATAATTAATAATTAAATTATTATGATGAAATCGAGAAGAACTGTTGTTTGAAATAGTTAATCATTTATAGACAGCTCGGAAAGGTTGAACATAACAATAAAGTATGCTTCAGAAGATTGTAAAGTACACGTCTCTGTAAAAGCAGTTTTCACCATGTGTTTATATTTCGTGAGATTTTCCATCATGTTTTTATTTGAGTTATGTATTTATTTTTAATCTATGTGATCATACAATTTTATAATATATTTCATTTTATTCTAATTGCTATTATGTAAATCTATGTAAATTTGTATTGTAATTATTTAATTTTTTTCTAATTTATTTACTTAATCAGTTACGTTAATCTTATTTGTAGGTTTTTTTTTTTTTTTTTTTTACGCATTTTTTCCTCAAGTTCTCTTTAATGTTTTTAAAGTGTGTCTGTCTCTTTAAAAGCGCTGTTTTCCCCGCGCATTTAACGTACATTTCGCGAGATTTTCCCTCTCCTCGCGAGACTTGGCGTGACCCCCGTTTGCAAGACGCGCGTTTCCCCCGCAGAGGAGCGCGCTCGCTCGCGCCCCCGACGCCCCCCAAACACGCGCGCTTCCCGCGTCGCTCGCTCGCTCGTGTTTGACGCTCGTCGGTCGGCTGGCGCGGAGCGACGATGTGGATCCAGATCCGCACGATCGACGGCAAGGAGACGCGGACGGTGGAGGATCTGTCGCGCCTCACGAAGATCGAGTCGCTGCGCGTCAAGATCCGCGACATCTTCAACGTGAAGCCGGAGCAGCAGAGGCTCTTCTACCGCGGGAAGCAGGTGAGATCCGCTTCCGATCCGCTTCTTGCTCTCGCAGCTGATCCGGATTCATCCAGAAAACTTCCTGCTCGGAGCCGCGCGCGATTCACTGGTGCACGTCCATGACGCTCGCTCCCGCCCCCCGCGCGCGCAGCGCTGACTGACAGCTGGATGTGACGCGCGTTCACGAGTGCTTGTCACACACATGTTCAGATGTAAACACGACCCTGCAGCACAAACCCAGTCAAAGGGTAAATTCCTCGAAACTGAGATTTATACATCATCTGAAAGCTGAATAAATAATCTCTCCATTGATGTAAGGTTTGTTAGGAGGACAATATTTGAAAATCTGGAATTGAGAGGGTGCAAAACAAAACATCTAAATATTGAGAAAAAATCATCTTTAAAGTTGTTCAAATGAAGTAGTTCTTAGAATATTCATATTACTAATCCAAAAATCAAGTTTTGATATATTTATGGAAGGAAATTTACTAAAATATCTTTCATGGAAACATGATCTTAATATCCTAATGATTTTTTGGGCGTGATATAAAAGAGACTAATGTATAATTGTGACTCATACAATGTATTGTTGTCTATTGCTACAAATATACCTGTGCTGCTTATGACTGCTTCTGTGCTGCATGGAAACACATGTGTGAGACTTAACTAGTATAACTAGTATAACTCTGGTTAACGCTGGTCATCATTTACAGACCCCCAAATATGATTTATAATCTCTTGTATAAAAACCCAGTACTGTGGAAAATTCACATTAGAAATATGCATACAAATAATATTTAAAAAATAGTTACATTAATACTTTGTGACTATTACAATTTTTTACTTATTTGTACATTTATTATTATTATCTTTTTTCAGTCAGTTTTTATATTTTATTTATTTATTTTGATCTATTCAGTCTATTTTTTGTGTAATTTATTAGTTATTATACTAGTTATTTATTTAATCTATGTTAACCTAATTTATTTTAATCTAACTTAATCTGTTTATTTATTTATTTTAATCCAATTGCTATCATTATTCAAATAGTTGTTTATCATTCTAATAATTTCTGTAGTTTACTCTAATTATTATTTTTTTTAATTGTTTTTTTATTTTAAGGAAATTGTATGTATCTGTTCTAAATATTTATTTTAATCTCATTATTATTATTATTTATTATTCAAATTATTTATTTATTTTAATCTAATATATTTTATTTTTAACTAGTTTTTTGGCAGGTGCTGTTTGAGAAATGTTTCCAGCTGATCCTCATCACACACTACTGTTAATTAGTTTTTTGGCAGGTGCTGTTTGATTGCTAAAGATTAATTTAATTATTAAAATGAATACAGAAAATTACAATAAGATTAATTTAATTAAAAAAATAAAAACAAAAAATTAAAATACTAATTCTAAAAAAAAAATAAAAAAAAAAATTCAAAAAATAAAAAAATATATAAAGCCTTTTATATAAATATGAAAAAAAAAAAAAAATATTAGTTACAGACATGTATATAAAAAAAAAAAAAAAAAAAATACAAAAAAACAAATAAAACGTAAAAAAAAAAACAGTTGGTAGTGTGTCGCCTGTCACTCTCTGGAGCAGGACGACTGGAGTGTGCTGTAGTCGTGGTTGTGTGTCGCCTGTCACTCTCTGGAGCAGGACAGCTTGTGATTGGCTGTGGACTCTTATTCTCAAGGAATAGTTGTGTTCCGCCTGTTCTCCCTGATTCCTGTGACGCTGACGCTGTGTGTGAGAGTGTGTGTGTGTGTGTTAGAGTCTGTGTGTGTGTTAGAGTCTGTGTGTTTGTGTGTGTGTGTGTGTCTGTGTGTGTTTGTGTGTCTGTGTGTGTGTCTGTGTGTGTGTATGTGTGTGTGTTAGAGCCTGTATGTGTGTGAGTGTGTGTGTGAGTCTGTGTGTGTGTGTGTGTGTGTGTGTGTGAGTGAGTGAGTGAGGAGAGTGTGTGTGTGAGTGAGGGTGAGTGGAGTGTGAGGTGTGTGTGTGTGTGTCTGTGTCTGTGTCTGTGTGAGTGTGTCTGTGTGTCTGTGTGTGTGTTAGAGCCTGTGTGTGTGTGTGTGTGTTAGAGTCTCTGTTTGTGTGTGTGTGTGTGTTAGAGTCTCTGTTTGTGTGGTGTTGTGTTACACACAAACAAAAACACACATTATCATCAGACACTGCACATCATCACAATCTTCACACACACACAAACAGAAAAAAAAAAAAAAAAAAAAAAAGAGTGTATCCCTGTGTGTGTTCGGGGATGACACCGTTATACGTCTCTCGCTCTTATGCTTTAGTTTTCACAAAAACATGAAATGCTTTCACTAGTAATCATTATATAATTTCAGATTTCTCAATAAATTGATTATGTATTGTTTCTTAAATTTTATTGCTAGAAAATTAAGAAAACATACAAACAGTGTTTTTTAGGATCGATTATATGGTTACAAAATTATATACTGTAATATATTAGTTAAAATTGTAATTCAATTTAATTTGCTTTCATTTTAAAGTTTTAGTAAATTTGTTTTAAACATAGTTTTTATTAGGTTTGTAGTTTTATTTATATTAGTACTTTAACTTAAGCTAAATGAAAGTTTTATTTTAATTTAATTTTAATTAAAGTTTTAGTAGTTTTGTTGTGTGTTTTTGGCATTTTTATCTTTTATTTATTATTTAATAAATATGATAAATATGTTATATATTTTTAAAAATTTCTCAGATTAAAAATGTCTCAGAATTCATACATGTTAATAAATTAAAACAATAAAAACCTAATAAGAAAATCCTAAAGAAATCGTTCAGACAGTGTTATTTCATACAGTGTTATAAAAAATAGAAAATTTTATAAAATAAGATTTTAGTTTATATTTTGTATTTCGTCTTGCTGCTGAAGTTTAAACTAGTGCTGTCTAACGATTAATCGTGATTAATCTCATCCAATAGAAAAGTTTTGTTTGCATAATATATATATGTGTGTGGTGTATATTTAATATGTATATATAAATGCAAACACATGCATGTTTATATTTAAGAAAAATGTTTACATACTAAATATTTATGTGTAATATAAATTACAAAGAATATGAAAGTATATGCATGTAAATTTGTCAATATATATATACTGTATGCATATGTATTAATATATTCAAAATAAATACACACAATAAACACACACATTACACATAAACAAAAAATTTAAACAAAAACTTTAATAATTGATGTGATTAATTGTTTGACAGAACTAATATATATTTATAAAACGGATCGTTCCGGTGCTTGATTCTGATTGGCTGAGCCGCGTTCGAAGCTGTTGTTAATTACTCTACAAAGTAACATACACCTTTGTTTACTTCTGTGTGTTGCTCGGCAAAAACACTTTTTCAAAAACAAAAGCTTCTTATGAACAAATACATTGTTTGGTGGAAGAATACTGTTTTTATTAACATCATTACACTTTATTTATATCATTAGTTTTATTTTGTGAAACTGTACTGCGTTTATGGAATAACTGTTTCACGTCGTGACTAACAACGTCCCTTAGCTGTTATAAATTCACTGTAAACCACGGCTATATAAATTAATAATAAAATAATCGTAATCAAGGTTAAAGTGTTCAAATAAACAATGTTTTGATTCTAGTCATATCGTCCAGTCCTAGTGTGTGTGTGTGTGTGTGTTTGTGTGTGTGTGTGTGTGTGTGTGCTCCTGTCGAGGCTGTAACAGTGTGTGTGTGTGTGTGTGTGTGTGTGTGTGTGTGTGTGTGTGTGTGTGTGTGTGTGTGTGTGTGTGTGTGTGTGTGCTCCTGTCGAGGCTGTAACAGTGTGTGTGTGTGTGTGTGTGTGTGTGTGTGTGTGTGTATGTGCTGTGTGTGTGTGTGCTCCTGTCGAGGCTGTGTAACGGTGTGATGTGTGTGTGCTCCTGTCGAGGCTGTAACAGTGTGTGTGTGTGTGTGTGTGTGTGTGTGTGTGTGTGTGTGTGTGTGTGTGTGTGTGTGCTCCTGTCGAGGCTGTAACGGTGTATGTGTGTGTGTGTGTGTGTGTGTGTGTGTGCGTGCTCCTGTCGAGGCTGTAACGGTGTGTGTGTGTGTGTGTGTGTTGTTGGTGTGTGTGTGCTCCTGTCGAGGCTTTGTACACGTGTGTGTGTGTGTGTGTGTGTGTGTGGTGTGTGTGAAAGACATTCAGACATCTGTAAGAGCATTTCTGGGCAGCAGACAGCTGTAACAGTGTGTGTGTGTGTGTGTGTGTGTGACAATATGTTATAACTTGATAGTTTATAACTGTATGCTCCTGTCGAGGCTGTAACGAGTGTGTGTGTGTGTGTGTGTGGCTCCTGTCGAGGCTGTTTTAACGTTGTTTGTGGCGGTGTGTGTGTTTCTGCAGGTATGAACTGATCGAGCGCGCTTTAACCGATCGGGAGCTTTATCGCTTTACCGCAGTATCGGCAGTAAACAGACTTTGATTTGTAAGTTGGTTTGTTTGTGTTCGATACATAACATAACCTATCCTCTCCTCCCTCACTACAATCCTCCGCCGGCGAGGAGGGGGGGGTGGCGGCTCTGCACATATCCCAGAATTAACACAACACCTCTCCATGCAGCGTACAACACTCCCTTCCCTGCTCGGCTAGTCTGATTTTCTGTCTTTGTTGGAAGAAAAAGCACAAGCTTTGACTCTCACACGTGCATTTCTGCAGCTCCAGAATGCACAAATATCATGCAGACACACACACACACACACGCTGAATCACGGCTGTATTTGAGCTTGTGAAGCGCTCTGGTGATTTACATAAACAACACCCCTTTGCTCCTCTCAAAAAATCGCGGCGTTAGCCAGACCAGAGCTGCAAATGGAGGATGTTAGGAGCGGTTGATAAGTGCTCATTTCACACACTTTAATGAAAGTTTGGGTCGTTTGTGTTTGTCTTGTGTGTGTGTGTGTGTGGTTCTGGTGTGTGCTTTGTGTATGACGTGACCCCACCCCAACTGTACCAGAGGACCACCTGCATTGCTCACCAGTGTGGGCTGGGGTGTGTGTGCCCCCCCCCGTGTGGTCTTGTTCGTGTGTTGTGTCTGTGTGTGCTGTGTGCTGGTGTGTGTAGGTGTATGGTGTGTGTGTGTGTGTGTCTGTGTGGGTCGATGTGTGTGGTGCCTGTGTGTGTGTGGTGTGTGTGTTGTGCTGTGATGTGTGTGTCGTGTGTGTGTGTGAGTCTAGTGTGCACTCTGTTTGTCTGTGTGTGTGTTGTCGTCAGAGTGTGTGTGTGTGTGTGTGTGTGTGGTCTGTGCTGTGGGTGTCACCAAAACAACACAGGGGATGTGTTCTGTGTGTTGTGTGTGTGTGTGTGGGTGTGTGTGGCTGTGGAGCTTAAAATGCTTGTTGCATCACTCTGTTTGTGACAGAGATGAAGAGGTGCTTTAGCAAACAACCACACACACCACACACACCACACGCACACACACACACACAACACACACACACACACAAATACACGTGAACTGTGTTTGTTAATGATATATATAAACAACTGTCTTTTTATACAGCTTCACATAAAGCTCATAAATTTAACAATGCAGCGTCTGCTTCGTTTAAAGTGTTTGCTGTTGCATGTAGTAATGTTCATCTGTAACAAAAAACTGGATCTTAAGGACCCATTTAACATCTACAAACTATAACAAGAAACTATAATCCTACTTGTAACAATAACGTAAATCTATAATAACTGTAACAATAACTGTAAACATCTAAAAACTGTAACAATAACTGTAACATCTATAATAAACTGTAACATTTTTAATGATAATTGTAAACAATAACTCGCTGTAATTGATCAACTGTAACAATAACTGTAACATCTTTAATGATAATGTAACAATATCAAGGCTATAATCGATAATTCTGTAACAAGAAACTGTAACGATAACTGTAACCGTCTATAATGATAACGTAATGTCAAGAAACTAACAAATAACTTTTACATCTTATAATGAATAACTGTAACAAAGCAGAAACTAACCAATAACTGTAAATCTATATTAATGATAACCTGTAACATGAAAACTAACCAATAACGTACCTATATAATGATGTATAGATATTGTGTTAACAAGACCACTAATGATAACTGGTGAACAAGAAAACGAACAATGTAACGTAACACTCAACAATACTTTAACATCTATAATAACGTAACAGAAAACTAACAATAACTGTAACATCTATAAATAACTGTAACAAGAAACTAACAATAACTGTACCATAATGCTAAACTGTAACATGTTTTTAAGAAACTGTAACAATACCTGCGTAACATCTTAATGATAACTGTAACAAGAACATGTAACAATAACTGTAATCTATATCTAGGAAACCATAACTGTACACAGAAAAACTGTAACATTAGAACTTAACATCTATAATGATAACTGTAACAGACTAGCCTAAATCTAAACAATAAACTGTAACGATCTATAAACTGAACGTAACTGGTAACAAGAAATAACTAAATCATTATAACTGTACAGAAACATAAACTGTATAATGATAACTGTAACAAGAAACGAAACATTAACTGAACATCTATAATGATAACTGTAACAAGAAAACTAACCAAAGCTGTAACATCATAACTGGGTAACATCATATGATAACTGTACCTGTAAAAAGATAACTGTAAATATAACATAACAGTACCTAACATCTATAAAACTGGTGAGATCTCTTATAATAATAACTGTGTCAGTGCTTTAAGGTTTAGCACTGTTTCTCTCCTGTGTCTCGAGCTGTCTGGGTGAATCTCAGAGATGAGTCGCCTCTAAGAGAACAGCAGAAGACATTAGATCTTGCTTTAACAAAACCAAAATGACCGCCCTAATTTGGGACTTTCTACAAAGAAGTGGTTTTTGCAGTGTTTTCATCACAATTAAACAACCAATATGTGTCCTGCCAGCACAGAAGCAGTCATCAGTAGCACAGGTGTATTTCTGTAGCAATATGACAACAATACATTGTATGAGTCACAATTATACATTTTCTCTTTTATGGGATTTGTTTGTTAAAAATCATTAGGCTATTAAGATTCATGTTCCATGAAGATATTTAGGTACATTGTCCTACTGTAAATATATCAAAACTATCCAAAATCATTGCTAAGGACTTCATTTGAACAACTTTTTTTAAAGGTGATTATTTATTTTTTGCACCCTCAGATTTCCAGATTTTTATTGCCGAGTCGATGCTTTTAACACCAGCGTCAGTCGAGCTAGCAGGAGCGGAAAGCGTACAGCAACGCTTTTGTCAATCTTATTGTTTCTTTTTGAGTTTTTTTGATGTTGTGTCGCACGTCAGCGCATCTTGTTACTATCTCGAAAGAGCTCTTGTGGCACAGTGTGCCTTATGATTCACAGTCACACTATACGTTCAGAGAAAGCCGACGTTTTCTCCTCACATCACTGCCAATAACAAGCTTAAAAGCTGTGAGTCGGGTGGAAAGAGGAAGGCAACAGAGAAAACACTCCGAGAAACCTGGCTTGATATTCTCCTGCTAATACATGAGTGAATGAATAAAGAACGGCCCAATCTGCCCGAGGATACCTCACGCCTTCCCCCAACACATCCACGCAACTTACAATTGTGTGTGTGTGTGTGGAAATGGATCCATAGTTGGTTGGATGGCAAAACCACACACACCACACAATACACACCCACATTACGAAGGGTACACACACTGTCCCGACTTAGGGATAACGTGGAGCCCCACGCCATATTGGTTCCTTCAAACAGTCAATGTGTTTAGCATGTTCTTTATCTCAATGGTATGATTGCGCTGGTGAGTATTAGGAGCAGAGGGACGGAACAGAAGGCTGATGGCGAGTCCGCCAGTAGTTGCTGCACAGACAACTGGCCTCGGTGTGTTGTGTGTGGCATTTCTTCCTCCCCCCCTGTGCAAACAACAAACACAGAAACTGCAAAATACTCTGGAAATACCAGGGCTTTTGTGTGCTTTTCGTTGTGGTGTCTGGTGAGTTGGTGTGGTGTGTTGTGTGGTGTGTGTAAATCCAACATTATTAGAATAATAATAATAAATAGATTTTTTTATGAGTTTGCTCATTCAGAGTTGCATTTATTTGATCAAAAATATTGTAAAAATTGTGAAATGTTATTCTAATTTAAAATAACTGTTTTCTGTGTGAATCTTGTTATTAAAGTGTAAGGTATTTCTGTGAATGTGCAGCTGGTATTTCAGCATCATTACTCCAGTCTTCAGTGTCACATGATCTTCAGAAATCATTCTAATATGATGATTTTGCATAACTAATCATTAATATTTGACATGTTTTTTGTAGATGGAAGATGGTCAGAAGGGCTGCTTCCGACGGTATAACGTGGGTCTTAACGAAATCGTCGCAGCTTCTCCATGCGATCGCACGACGGGACGTGCCAGAACAGTCCCCTCCCTCAACAACGACAGAGGGGCGTGGCCTGTGTCAGTAGAGCCCCGTCCCACCCACAAGCATCTGTCCCCGCCTCCGCCACAAGACCACCACGAGCATGGTCAGCATTCCACCAGCAACCCGTCGCCACACAGCAACGGGAAGCAGGGTCAAACCCCTGCAAGCCCGGCGCCGAGCAGCCAGCCCCCGTCCACGTCCAGCCAGAAGTTCCTCGTTGGATCCCGGGATCGGACTTCTTCAGAGGTAAGAAAACAGTGTTGTCAGCGTTTCAAAACTGTATGTGACTCATAGATAGAGACCAGAGCGACTACACGCGTCATCTAACTATGAAAACCCGCCCAAGGGGGCGAGAGGAGGGGAGGGAGAGCGGTGTGGGCGTGGCCTGGGGAGAAAACAAGCCAGCGCTCCCCATTGACGTTGTATTGTGGTGTGGGCGTGGCCTAAATGTGCTCTTTTTTTCTATAGTTCCCAAAAAACTTCAATAATTATTCTATGAAATAACTAGTTATGACTCAATTCTTTACTTTTGTTGGATCCTTACGAGATTGCCAAATTTATAACAGTTTATGGTGAATACTTATAGTTTTTTTTTTAATCTTACTGTTTTTATAGTAATCGTTCTGAAAAACAAATAAATTATTGTTAAAAGAGTGGTGTTATATAAAAAACAACAGTTTTAAAATATAATTTTATTTGAATATTATGTGTTTAAAATATATATTTTTTTAAATTTAATGGTAACATGGCATAAGTTGTAATTGTACTAAAGTAACACGTTAAAAAAAAAGGTATTATATACAACTAAAATTAACACATTGAATTTCTACATGCCATAAAAGATGTAATGATTAATCATAACAAATCAATAATAAAGGAACTCTCGAATTATTAGGTGTACCATTGACTTATTCTAGTTACCATTTTAGGTATTCATTACTTTTTTATCATTTAATTTTAGTCAACAATGATGGCATATAAAATTTAATAACTCCAAAAAACGAAGTTAGTTAGTTCATAGTGTATGATTTTTATATTTTTTTATTGTTTTGGTCACATTGTTTTTCATATTAACTTAATTGGTACTGAATTAATTACTTAAAATCAATACACATAAACTTGCTACATGCTACAAAAACATTATAGGCGATTAATAATAAACACATAAGATTAACTGGAACTCTCTTTATTATCCTCCTTATATTCTGAGTATTTTACCAAAAACAAAGTGTGAAATTGTGTTGAATCTAATCATTAGGAAAAAATAATCATCTAATAATGTATACTAGTATGGTATGTAGTAGTAGGGTAGTAGTAGTAAATATCAATAACCATACATGATATAATTGGAAACATACCCCCCACCTAAAGATTATATTTATTATTGGTTATATTTAGTATTTAATAATAATTAGTATTATTATTAAAAATATTTTCTTTTTTTAAGGATGTTATGATTATGATTATTATTTCATGTTAATGTGTGAAATATTTTTGTTATGCAGGAAATGATGCCTCTTTTGTTACCAACTCAAAAAAGCGGTCATTTTGGCAGTGTAAGTGAAGTAAACACAAGACAATTAACACCATAAGTCTATGTTATGTTTCTCTTTATGACAACAAATCTTCGGATTTACGTAAAAAGATCCTGTTCCAGAAGGATCTTTAGTAAATCTCCTCCCGTACTCATATATCAACAACGTAATCTTTGATTCGTAATATGTCAGTTGATAAGAACTTGAGTGATGTTCCATATATTTCAGATGTTTTGCCCCTATGATCCGCTTTTCCGTAGCTGTGTCGGGTCGTATGGTTAGGATGGGGAGGGTCACCGGGGTGTGGGCGGAAGGGGGGCCCTGCTAAAAAGTGTCCTGGCGTTGCCGGTGAAGAGTTGGGTTGTGTTGGGTGGTGCGGCTGCAGGGACGTCGGCCCTCACCGGCGCGCTGGTTCAATCGCTGATTGAGAAGGTCACTCCTGCCTCTAAAGCACAGAACGGCAGAGTCGGCCGACCCTGCAAGCGCACTAACGGCAAGCTGGACTCGGAGCCTTCATCATCATCATCCTCATCACACAGTAAAACCACAACAAACCGTCAAAGCTAGAACCAACCCGTCCAACTCCACAACACAACATTAAAACATCAACAACAACATCATCATAGGAGAGGAGTGCATCATGGGAAGGAAGCTCTTTGTGTTTTCGATGCTTGTTCCTGGATGTTCGTTTCTGCAATAGCGGCTGCTGGCGCGTGGATTGGCTTTATTGCTGTGGGAGAGTACGATGGGATGCTTTCTGAATGCGGTAGGTGGTGTCAGATGCTGCAACGCCCCTGTTGGGAAACCGCAGCTGATTGGGAGTTCATGCTGATCCTCCAGCTCACATGGTTTGTGTGCTGATTATTCGTGGTCTGGATTCATGTTTCTGTTTCTCTTCCCTTTTTAATATATAAATAATATCCTATAGTTATATTCTTTATTATGTATTTATTAATGGTTTTGCTCTTTTATATATTGATTACACAATTAAACAAAAAGCAACAAAAAAGGCCTAACACTGCTCTGTCGCTCTTTTGTTGGTTTTGATTGTTAAATGACTAAATGTAAATGTAACAATATTATATATAAAATAAAAAAAAAAAAAAATGATTATTTTTTGCATATGAATAAATCTAATTAAACATAATAATTAAAAACAAATATTTAAATAATATTGAAATAACTAAACAATATTTGAAATACTATTATTTATTCTAATTAAATGCTAATATATATATATATTTTTTTCTTTTTTCCCATACGATCGTTGTTTGATTATTAAAAAAAATTAATATTATTATTTAAACATTTATTTGTCCTAGGGTTGTCTAACGAATTAAATGCACATGTTTTAAATTATATATTGCTTATTTTTATTTTAAATTTTAAAACACCATTCTAACATGTAACTCTACCCCATATTTTTATTCTATTCTGTCCTCCAACAGCTTTTGTTCTTTCTATTATATATTAATATGTAAATATTTAGTTATTTTGTAAATTTTTTTTTTTTTTTTGGCATATTACTATACTGCAAATAAATATCTTAAAATGCTAAAAAGTGAAACAATGTTTTGATTTTGTCTCCACCTGCCATTTTTTTAAATGTATTTGCCTCTTATTAATTAAATTAATTAATAAATAAAACACATTATCAAATTATCTTTGGGTGGTGGATGAGTAAGACCCCCCTCAGTGACTAGAAAAGCACTTATAAATCCACTGTCTAATTAGTATTTATTATCATTATTATATTAGTTATTTATTTGTTTTTATGGTTCTCCCCTCCCCCTGAGTCCACAATAATTTTTTTATTTTTATTAATTATTAAAATAAATACTGTTAACAAATATTTGTCTTTGGTTTTTTTAGCATTTCAGTAAAATAAAACCTGTTTAAACCGTATTATTTGTGTTTGTTTGTTTAAATGCTAGAAAAGTAAAATCATGTAAATTGACATTTGTAACATTCAAAATATTAAAATTATAAATTTTTATAAAATATTTTAAATATTATAATATTAATAATCTAAAATATTTCTTATAATTGTGTTCGTCTATACGTTATCGACTGGTACTTTATATAAAACCTGTTTAATTACACATTATGTTTTAATCTTAGAAATCTTTTTCACTTCCGGCCCTTTTCCCCTCCCTTCGCCTCTCCACCACCTTCTCCGGTCTATCGGCGCAGCGGGTCTGCTCCCTCTCCACTTGCGCGTTACTGTGCTCCCGCCCCCGCCTCACGTCAACCACCGCAACCTCGTATATCTTACCCCCTTTTTTCCCCGCCCCGCCGTCTTCTCTTTTTGCGCCGACCCCCCCCACCCCATTTGTTTTGCCCTGCCTTGTCTCTCCCCCCTTCCACTTGGTCGCGGTTGCCCTTCATTTTTTGGCGCTTTTACGGCTCTGCGCCTCCTCTCGGTTGTTTCACCCCTCTCCTGCTTGGCCCACGGCCGTTTTGTTCGCGTTGAGTGTTTTTTGTGCTCCCCGTTTCCCCCCGCTCGGCTCCGTCATACTAACCCCCACCCCCACTATCACGCAATAATTCTTTCACACCCACACCCAAACCCCACACACGATGTCCCTAACCCGACCCTTTTCCCCGTGTTCACACCCAACCCCCCACACACCCACCCTTCCCACAAACTCCCACCACCACTTCTTCGTTCCTTCTCCCCACTGCCGATTTTGCCTCGGGTAAATTGACATTTGTAACACACTAACATGATCCACGCCCTTATAGTCGTCAGCTCCACCTCCCCTCCAACCCATACCACCAATACTTTTAAAAATCTGCGTAGCTTTCTTTGTGCCACGCGCTTATACCAAGCAACACCACACAACCACACCCACCCACACTATTACCCACACACTACCCAGCCCGTAGCAACTCGACACCAGACTCGATCTCACAAGACACCCGGCATTCCCGTTCCCCCACTTTGTCTTGCCACACCCAACCACACCACCCGCTCGGCCATCCCACAGCCTTTGTCCTCCCGCGCTGTGCTTGTGGGTTTGCCTTTCTTCGACCACTGACAATGTGTACATTGTTTAACCACATACTCCTGTAGCCGTGTTTGACATTCCCTATCTCTGGAACTCCACAACACAAAACCTTAAAAATAAAGATGGTTATCCCCAAGTTTGTTAAGACGTGATTATCTTAAAGAGCATAAAGAGATCTTTAATATTTCTTGAGTTACTAGACCTGGCAATTTGCGAGGGAACACCGGAAGAAAAAGCTTGAAAAAGTGCTCTCTTGCCCCAGTTCTGAACGCCTCAACCACGGGCACATAGTGCAAGAAAGGAAACAAAGCAGCTAGAGGTCAACAGATTCTACTAATAGAGCTACTGATCTCTGTGAGAAAATACAATTATTAGAGGCTGCCGTCTTTATGAAGTCATTGTGAACTTCCTGTTATTTCAGCTCGTGATCATGCATCTGTCATAATTACATTAAAACTTATTGGCCGCTTGACATGTCAGTCAGACCATCACTTCCTGTCTGACTTGTGAGGTTTATTACATTACACTTTATTTGTTGTGTGTGTGTGTGTTCCTGACTACCACAAACCGCACTCCTACTAATAAGTCTTAATTAGGGAGTAGGGCTGTGTGTGTTGTGTAGTGTGTGTGTGTGTGTCGTGATGTGTTGTGTGTGTGTGTGTGTGTGTGTGTGGTGTGTGTGTCGTGTTGTGTGTGTATGTGTGTGTGTGCATCTTTATCTATATAGCGCTTTAAACAAAAATGATGGTGCGTCAAAGCAACTGAACAACATTAATTAGGAAAACAGTGTGTCAGATGTGTGTGTGTGTGTGTGTGTGTGTGTGTGTATGTGCATGTGCGTCATCTGAGAGCTGGGCATTATGAGAAATGAACTGCTGAGAATGTGAAATGTGTTTATTTTCTAAAGGGTCAGAAGAGCCGTAGCTGAAGAAACACCCCAAAACTCTCAGACACACACACAAAGTCCTGCTGCTTGCTGCGTTGATGCTGTGTGTGTGTGTGAGTGTGTGTGTGTGTGGTGTGTGTGTGTGTGTGTGTGTGTAGTGTGTGTGTGTAACAGCGAGAGTCATATTGATATTCCGAACATGAGCGTGTGGCAGCAGCAGAAAGGGAGTGAGGACACCCAGTCCAGGACGAGAGAAAGATGAAACGGAGAAAGATTGAAATCTGAACACACACACCACACACGTAGGGATCGACCGATATGCATTTTATCAGGCCGATTGCCGATACCGATTATTAACATGATCAAGGAGACCGATAACCGATATATTTGAAACCGATATTCTGTGTCTAGTGTAAAAAATGAAAATTAATGTCAATAATTAAGAATAAAAAGGCCTCTGAACAAAGACATCTCTTTAAATTATTTTAACACATCTTAATTCTGAGAACGTTACATAATAACAACATTAATATTAATAATAACAACAAACATAATAAAAAGTGCTGGGAGCATCCTCAGCAGCATTCTGTAAACTAAGGTAAAACTTAAAGCAAATTTAAACAGCAAACAAATGAAACAAATAAAAATGGAAAAATAAGCTGTAATCTATATATATATATATATATATATTCTATGTTGTGGTTGTGTGTGTGTCCGTGTGTGTGTGTGTTGTGTGTGTGTATTATTTGTCGTCATTTTATTGGCAAAACCCAGAATTCCATTAAAAATCACACTACAACCCATATTGTAATAGTGTTTTTTTTATTTTATTTTTTAGACTGTTTCTCACGGGGCGATACAAACTAGGAAGTATACAGGGATAGCGTCATCCAGAAACGTGCAATGTGAGATTATTGACAATCTTACGTTTATTTAGCATAGGGTTATGCAGGGGTGCGATTTGTGAAATAAAATAAACAGAGGGGGGATGCTTTTGAAACAATTTATGAAAGGTTTTAATACGACGGAAAATTGTATTATAGTGTGATCTCCAGTTTAATAAAAAAACATTGTAAGCCTACGTTAGGCCTTTAATTGTAAATGATTTAATGTCCACGGTTTATTCAAACAACAAATTACATCGAGAAAGCGAGCAAAGAAAACACAAACGGAGGTTTTGAAACTCCGAATCAGTTAAACCATTGCGTCGCCAAAATGATTCACTGTTTACGATTGCGCTTCAATCGGACCTCGCGCGTATATCACGAATCATTTGATTCAGATCTGGACGTCAGAGCGGGGTTTGCATGATGTTTTTATACCCCACCGGATGATATGATTAAAAGTTATTTCAGCAGAGGCCAGGGAGCATAGACCAGAAGGGGGGAAATCCCCCCCATCCCCCCGCGCAAATCGCACCCCTAGTCAAATGAGAGAGCGCTGGGCGCCCGCGGGAGAGATACCAAATCAGGAATAGGGATCTCGCGTCAGCGTCAGGGCGTCAGAGCTCGCGCTTGATGCCCTTCAGCTCTTCAAAATTGCATAATGGTTATTCTGAATCTGTATGATAAAATTATTTTGCAAATTCATGTTAACGAATAAAGCAATATTTCTCGAATATGCGGCAATTTTTTTTTTGACCAAGCAGCCCTAACGGAACGGGACGCTGTTCAGTGAAGCTATGTGAACAACAACACAAAAAAAAAAACCGCAGCAGACGTGAGTGAATTCATTCGTGTTGATAATCTATTCACAAGTATAACGTTAAGTTGGCCGGAACCCAGAATGGTGGAGAGAAGTAGGTTTTAGTTTCACTATCTCAGCACTGATGTGATGATCCGTTAAAGCATATCACTGCAATTGACGGACATTGACCGGGAATTCACTATAATAACTGAACGGGGCCGGCTTGTCATCATAAATCGATTATATTTAGGTGTTTTGCAAACTTCAGTGTAGATGATTTATTGCAAACTTCAGGAACGTTTTACTGCCATCTTACCTTCGAGAGATAACTTATTGATGTGTGATGATGATTTCACTGAAGCAAGCTCCTGTGCTTTCGGTGTGTGTGAGAGAGCGGAACATTTTCCCAGCCGCGCCAGCCGTATTGATTGGCCAGGCTCGTGACTCCCAACAAATCAGACGGACGGATGGGCGGGGCTTAGTCTAGGCCACAGAGCGGTTTGCGCTCTGACTGAGGGTGGCTGGATCAGTGCCAGATCGCGCATTTCAAAATAAAATGGTTTTATCGGCAAATCGGGTTTGAAAATGGCCGATGCCGATAACAATAAAAATGCTTAATATCGGCGCCCCAGATAAAATCGGCACACCGATAATCAACCGGTTCGACCCCCTAACACACATACACACACAACTCACACACACACACACAAACCAACACACACACACACACACTGTTCCTGCTCTTCATGTGTGTGTGTGTGTGTGTGTGTGTGTGTGTGTTTTCAGCAGATGTTGTGGAGCGTACAGTCACTCAGAAGTGTGTTTCTCCAGCAGATGTGTGTGAGAGCGATCAGACTCTGATTCACTGATCCATTGATTCACTGATTCACTGACGTCACTCATCTGAACAGCAGTGATTCCGAGGGCCGGATCTCTGCCGGATAATGCACTCGTGTTTATGGCTGTTGTTTTCTTCCCTTGATTTTTATGATTTCATTCATTTTTAGTAAGCATTTTATTTTGATTGTTTTTGTTTTGAAATTATTTTAAAAAATAATAATAAATGTAATGCATTTTAGCAAGTTTTTAGTTTAGCAAAATGTATTTTTGTTTGTCCTTTTTTTAGTTAACACATTGTTTTATTTGTTTTTTATTTACTTTTTTATTTTAATTTGAAATGTTTATATTAAGCACATTTTCAGTAAG
The DNA here is from genome assembly GCF_018340385.1 of Cyprinus carpio. Lineage (NCBI taxonomy): Eukaryota > Metazoa > Chordata > Actinopteri > Cypriniformes > Cyprinidae > Cyprinus > Cyprinus carpio. The sequence continues at coordinate 839,851 of NC_056617.1, read as the reverse complement.
CGGTTTTATTTAGATTTTTATTTACATTTTTAAAATTTAATTTGATATTCTTATATTTATTAGCTTTTTTTACCACATCATGAACACTAGTTTGAGAAAGCCTGCTTTAAATTTGCTATTTATAGGTTGATTTTTCTTAAAACATTCAAAAGATTGATCAATCTGACTGAACCTATCGACATCTGACTCCACCAATGGAGTGAGTTTGACGGAGTTTGGGGGCGGGGACTATCTGTTCGACCCGACCAAAATGGCAGGCACGAGAGGGAGTGTTGAGGGAAAACCCGTGTGTAAAGGACAGTCATTATTGTGCGTTGTTGTTGTGGCGATGCAGGCCGTTAGCGGCACAGCAACACGCTGAGGTTTATTCTGGTGTCTGATGCTTCTGTTTCTGCAGTTATCCGGAGAACGGCGTGGTGGAGATGAGCACGGACAATGTTCGTCCGAGGGCCAGGACGCTGCTGCGCTTCGACCAGCTGCAGGTGGGTGACCAGGTGATGGTCAACTATAACCTGGAGAACCCCGAGGAGCGAGGCTTCGGGTACGACGCCGAGATCCTCTGACCTCAAGCCGTCCTCACGCACCAAACAAAGAGATCCGCGTTCAAGATTCTGCTGGGGTACAACACCGCCAAAACATAAAAGTCCACTCAACTTGAAGGGAAATATATTGCTGTTGTGCAAAATGCACATTTACATTGTACTTCTCAAAAAGTAGGTGGTAAGAAACAATAAATAATAATAATAATAAAATTTATTAAAATAAGATTTTAATGAATATCACACAATCAAGAGATTTTTTTTTCTTATTGCATTTTTTTAAGCATAAATCGTTTCATTTAAATATTTTTGATGATAAAACACAGAATTAAAAAAAAAAAAGTAAAACATTTAGTTTTTTATTTAAACATAAATCGTTTCATTTAAATATGTCTCTTCCAATATTAAATAAATTGTTTGCATAGTAGTACTATAGTTTGTAAATTAATGACCACCATTTTTGATGATAAAAACACAGAATTTTTATAATTAAGTACATCTTTTAGTAAGTGTTTTTTCTTTTATTTGCTTTTTGACATTTTTGCAATAAATATATATTTAGTATTTCATTTTGACATTAAAATTATTTATTTTAATTTGATATTTTTGTGATTTATTCCTTGTTTTATTTTTGATTGTTATTTTTTTATTATAATGTCACATACCCCCCCCCCCGCCCCCCCCCCACACCCACCCCCCCCCCCCCCCCCCCCCCCCCCCCCTGTGTTGTCTGTGTGGGGGGGGGGGGGGGGGGGGGTGGGGGGGGGGGGGGGGGGGGGGGGTGGGCCCCCCCCCCCCCCCCCCCACCCCCCCCCGGGGGGGGGGGGGGGGGGGGGGGGGGGGGGGGGGTGGGGGGGGTGGGGGGGGGGTGGGGGGGGGGGGGTGGGGGGGGGGGGGGGGGGGGGGGGGGGGGGGGGGGGGGGGGGGGGGGGGGGGGGGGGGGGGGGGGGGGGGGGGGGGGGTGGGGGGGGGGGGGGGGGGGGGGGGGGGGGGGGGGGGGAGGGGCCCCCCCCCTCAGTGTCCCCCCCCCCCCCGTTGTTGTGTGTGTGTGAGGGACACCCCCCCCCTCACCCTCCCCGGCCCCGAGAAGAGTGTAACCAGGCCCCCCCCCCCCCCCCCCCCCCCCCCGCCACCGCTCCCCCCCCCCCCCCCCCGGGAGGGGGGGGGGGGGGTGTGGGGGGGGTTACAGGATTGGTTTAGGGGGGGAGGGGGGAAAAAATGGGGGTAACCACAGGGGGGGGGGGGGGGGGAGGGGTGAGGGGGGGGGGGGGGGGGGGGCCCCCCCCCCCCCCCCCCCCCCCCCCCCCCCCCCACCCCCCCCCCCCCCCCCCCCCCCCCACCCCTCCCCCCCCCCCCCTGTGTTTTTGAAAACCTGTTCCCCCCCCCCCCCCCCCCCCCCCCCCCCCCCCCCCAAGAGGGAGAGACCCATGTCCCCCCCCCCCCCCCCCCCCCCCCATGAGAAGGAGGAAACCCCCCCCCCCCCCCCCCCCCCCCCCCCCCCCATTTTCCCCCCACCCCCCCCCCCCCCCCCCCCCCCCCCCCCCCCCCCCCCCCTGGGAAAAAAAAAGTGTTTAAGTTAGTTAGGACCCCCCCCCAACGTGTTTCCTCGCCCCCCCTCCCCCCCGCCCCCCTCCCCCCCCCCCCCCCCCCCCCCCCCCCCCCCCCCCCCCCCCCCCCGCCCCCCCCCCCCCCCCCCCCCCCAACCCCCCCCCCCCCCCCCCCCCCCCCCCTCCCCCCCCGTTGACTCCCAATAAAAAACAACCCTTTGCCCCCCCCAACAAACCCCAATCCCCTCCCCCCCCCCCCCCCCCCCCCCCCCCCCCCCCCCCCCCCCCCCCCCAATTAAAAAAACCCCCCCCCCCCCCCTCCCCCCCCCCCCCCCCCCCCCTAATTCCCCATTTTTGTGTGCAACCCCCCCCCCCCTGTGTATAAAGTTTTGAAAAAAAGAAAAAAGAAGCCCCCCTCCCCCCCCCCCCCCCCCCCCCTCGCTGTGGTGTCCTCCCCCCCTGTTGTGTGTGTGTCGTGTGGCCCCCCCCCCCCCCCCCCCCCCCCCCCCCCCCCCCCCCTCCCCCCCCCCCTCAAAGCCCCCCCCCCCCCCCCCGCCCCGCCCCCCCCCCTCTCCCCCCCCCCCCCCCCCCCCCCCCCCCCCCCCCCCCTTGGGGGCAAGGTTGGTGAAACCCCCCCCCCCCCCCCCCCCCCTCCCCCCAACCCCCCCCAAATCCCCCTCCCAGTACCCCCCCCCCCCCAAACCCCCCCCCCCCCACCCCCCACACCCCCCCCCAGGACTCCCCCCTCCCCCCCCCCCCCCCCCCCCCCCCCCCCCCCCCCCCCCCCCCCCCCCCCCCCTCCCCCCCCCCCCCCCTCCCCCCCCCCCCCCCCCCCCCCCCCCCCCCCCCCGCCCCCCCTATCCCCTCCCCCCCCAACCAACCCCACAACACCCCCCCCCCCCCCCCCCCGCCCCCCCACCCCCCCCCTCCCCCCCCCCCCCCCCCCTCCCCCCCAACCAACCCAACCCCCCCCCCCCCACAGATATTTTAGTACAAACCCCCACCCCCCCCCCCCCCCCCCCCCCCCCCCCCCCCCCCCACCCCCCCCTTTTGAGATTTTCCCCCCCCCCCCCAACCCCCCCTCCCCCCCCCCCCCCCCCCCCCCCCCCCCCCATTTAATGCCCCCCCCCCCCCCCCCCCCCCCCTCCCTCCCCCCCTTCCCCCCCCCCCCCCCCCCCCCCCCCCCCCCCCCCCCCCCCCCCCCCCCCCCCCCCCCCCCCCCCCCCCCCCCCCCCCCCCCCCCGGATGTTAGATTTTGTTGGTTTTGTGTTGTTATGTTGTTTTGATCATTTTTGTTTTGGTTTGGTGCTGGTCGCTGTTTTGGTGCACTGTTTTTTGTTTTTTTTTCATAAAACTTTTTTTTTGTTGTATCTGAACTTTTCCCCCCCCCCCCCCCCCCCCCCCCCCCCCCCCCCCCCCCCCCCCCCCCCCCCCTTCTATGAATTGCCTTGCCAGTTGTTTTCAATGCATCATCACATTTAGCTCTTTTTTGCAGGGATAAATTTTGTCTCTAAATTAAATGCACATACTGACTTGTTTATTTAAGAAATATGTCCAGGCCATATTTAATTTCAAAACACCCCCAACAATATAAAAAAAAAAAAAACATCTTCAATTTCTTTGCGACATTTATTTTCATCAAAACTAAGCAAATTTCAAAAATTCCTCATTACTGAAGCAAAACAGCAAAAGCAGATGATTTTGATCTGTGTGTGTGTGTGTGTGTGTGTGTGCGCTTGTGTGCGTGTGTGTGTGTGCGTGTGTGTGTGTGTGTGTGTGTGTGTGTGTGTGTATGCGTGTGCGTGCGCTTGTGTGCGTGTGTGTGTGTGCGCTTGTGTGTGTGTGTGTGTGTGTGTGTGTGTGTGTGTGCGTGCGCTTGTGTGCGTGTGCGTGTGTGTGGGTGTGTGTGTGTGTGTGTGTGTGTGTGCGTGTGTGTGTTAGCAGCCTGTTGAATGGAGGGTGATGGTTTTGTGATGCGTGTCTTCGTTAATAACGGCTGTAAAACTCAAAGAACATGAGCTTCAGCGGCAGATCAAAGGCCTGATTTGTGTAAAAGCGCTCTAGACGCTCGTTTACTCAAAGACGAAAACGCAGCTGAAGGCCAGAGTCCCCGCTGAGCAGCGTTTACGAGCGCTGAGGCATTGTGGGAAAGCAGGGTATGAGTGTGAGCGACACACACCACGCTCCGAACGACTGTGTGAATCACCAAACAACTTCACTAATGTTACCACAGGAGGAATACTGAGACACGAGAGAGACGGTAATTGTGATGAAACAAAACACTCGTCTCTCAATGAATGTAAAAACTCAGGAACAAGTTTTACCGGAGTGTGTATTCTATCCGGTTACATGATCGTTAGTTTTTAAATTTGCAGTTTTGGTGTTTTATTTTGGCTGTATTTTAATTATTTTTTATTATTTATTTATTACCTTATTATCATGTGAACACAAATTACAAAATAATAATAATTAATTATAAAAAATATCACAACAACTACAGAACTAAAGCAAACCCTAATAAACACACGCATACTCGTTTAACTTGCCAATTAATTTATTATAATAAAAAATTACAAATTTTAATACAAATTTACAAATTATTTAATTTTGATTTCTTTTAATTTTAGTTTTTTTTTTTTTTTTTTCTTTAGTAATTTTAGTTAAAAAAAATTTAGTTTAGTTTCAATCAAGTATTTATGTTTTATTTTATTTGTTTTATTTCAAATTAAAGTTTTTAGTTTGCTAACAATAATAACACTGCCTAAGCTCATCTATATGCTATTTTGCCAAATATTAAATTTCTATTATTAGATATATGCATTCAAAATGTTACATTGACAGTTTTAATGAAATCATTCCACATTTCAGCTCCGTCCAATCAAAGTGCCTTCTAGAATCTTTGAAGCGTCCCGGCCCCCTTCATTGACATCAAGATGCTAATCTGCATCTGAAATCAGTCACATGTGCTCTCATTTATTATGGACTCTTTTCTTTGATGTATATGATCCAGTATTTTCTAATAATATTACCAAGGGCAACATGTATATTGAAAATAGTAGAGGGCCTAAGACAGATCCTTGTGGCACTCCATACTTTACTGGTGTTAACTGAGATGATTCAGACAGGAACTGAGGAAACATCATCAGTTTGTGTAATATAGGTAGTCAGATAGAGACTTTGTTCATTATTGGTGGTCATCTCTGGTTAAGTGTGTGTTGTGTGTGTTTTAGGGTATGGCGTGTGTGGGCCGCACTAAAGAGTGCACAATCGTTCCCTCCAATCACTACGGCCCCGTTCCCGGCGTTCCCGTGGGAACCACGTGGAAGTTCCGCGTTCAGGTGAGGAAATCTGCCTCGGAGCGGGTTTGACCCAGAAGTGACCAACATTTTAAGAATCGCTTGTAAATCTCTCATTGCTTCATTGATCTGATCTCATGCACATCTGTTTTTGAGTGATAAACCATTATTTTGGATAATTTTGGCAACTTTCACTCAAAAACTGAAATGCATAAACTCAGATATTAAGTTAAAGCTCTGATCAACCAGTTCAAAAAAAAAAAAAAAAAACCTGTGCTAATCGATAAAAAACAAGATTGAATCCAGTATTTGATAATATGCATAATGAGAGATTTACAAGCAATTTGGTCATTTTTGAACACCACGAGTATAACAAGGAGGGGGAAAAACTGCTTTAAAAAAATACAGTATATACAGTTATCATGAAACATTTGTTGGAGTACAAAACCAGTCATAAGGGCACATTTTTTTAAAAATTGAGATTTATGCATCATCTGAAAGCTTTCCATTGATGTATGGATTATTAGGATAGAACCGAGATACAACTATTTGAAAATCTGGAATCTGAGGGTGCAAAAAAAATCTAAATATTGAGAAAATCACCTTTAAAGTTGTCCAAATGAAGTTCTTAGCAATGCATATTGCAAATTACTGTGTGTGTGTGTGTGTGTGTGTGTGTGTGTCTCTGTGTGTGTGTGTGTGTGTGTGTGTGTGTGTGTGTGTGTGTGTGTGTGTGTGTGTTTGTGTGGTCTGTGTGTGTGTGTGTGTGTGTGTGTCTCTCTCCGTGTGTGTGTGTGTGTGTGTGTCTCTCCTCCGTGTGTGTGTGTGTGTTGTGTGTGTGTGTTGTGTGGTCAGAGTGAGCGAGGCAGGCGTCCACAGGCCTCACGTCGGAGGGGATTCACGGACGCAGAGTAAGCGACGGCTCGTACTCCGCTGGGGATCATATTAAACGATCAGCGTGGTCAGTCTTTGCTCTTAGACCTGTTTCACACTCGATCCCCTAAAACCCGCAAATCATATTTCTAAGCGATCTCATCTTACTAAGACATATTACTGGAGACGAAGAGCCACGGCTGACACTAATAACATTGAGATCATTATATTCAACAACCTCCGCACACTATAAAAAACACCTCATTGATTTACAAGCATCAGAATTTCATCATAGAAATATCAGCATCTGCATCAGATTCATATTTTTGCTCAGTTTGAGTCTCTGAATAAAATTGAGCTTCATATTCTCACTGTATATGAGCCATAAAAGCCTTATGGTCAAATATGATATTAAACTAAAAAAAAAAAAAACATATACACAAACTTTTAAAAAAATATATGATAAAATCAAAATATTTTGTAATATTTTAATAAAAATATTCTCTACATGAAAGCTTATTTCCACCACAGAATAAAAAAAAAAATTGAAATGAAATTAAATTGAAATGCGAGGTGTAAAGTCAGAACTGTGAGCAATAACCTTTTATATAGATTTTTTTATTCTGTGGTGGAAAAAAAAAAATAGATAATTGCGAGGAAAAAAAAGTCAAAATGCAAAAGATGTAAACTCATATAAACTTAATTCTGAAAATAAAAGTTTAAATTTTGAGATATAAAATCGTGATTGCTCTGCAATATTTGCAATTTTTCCCTTTGTGACAGAAACACGCTTCCATAAAAGGCTGAATAATTGTTTTGTTCTGTTATGATTTGATGTGTGTGTTCCAGGACCGCGGCGATGAGTTCACCTACACCGGCAGCGGAGGTCGTGACCTCTCCGGGAACAAGCGCATCGGCGAGCACTCGTTCGATCAGACGCTCACACACATGAACAGGTGATCACCGCGGCTCTCAGCTCCACACGCCTCTCTGCATGTGACTGTGACTGTTCATGCCCCCTCTTGACCTCTGACCTCTAAGGCTCTGGCGCTGAACTGTGACGCCCCTCTGAATGACAAGGACGGGGCGGAGTCTCGCAACTGGAGAGCGGGAAAACCAGTGAGAGTGATTCGCAGCTCGAAGGGCCGACGGATCAGCAAATACGCACCGGAGGAGGGAAACCGCTACGACGGCATTTATAAGGTACACACACACACACACACACACACACACACACACACACACACACACACACACACACACACACATGAACGAACACACACACACTCACACGCACACACACACACACACATGAACGAACACACATACACTCACACACACACACACACACACGCACACATGAACGAACACACACTCACACGCACACACACACACACACACACACACACACACACATGAACGAACACACATACACTCACACACACACACACACACACGCACACATGAACGAACACACACTCACACGCACACACACACACACACACACACACACACACATGAACGAACACACACACACTCACACGCACACACACACACACACACACACACACACACACACACACACACACACACACACACACAGAACGATTACAAAAGGACACACACACACACCCAAAACACACACACACACACACACACACACTCACGACCCACAAACACACACACACACACACCACACACACACACAACACAACACACCACACTCACACACAACACACAAACACACCACACAAATCACTCACTCACACACACACACACTCACACACACACACACACACACACACACACACACACACACCACACACACTCACACACACACACACACACACACACACTTTACCTCTCTGGTCTCTCTCTCACACACACACCCAACACACACACACACTCCTCTCGGTCTCTCACACACACACACACACACACACACAATCACTCTCTCTCTGTCTCTTCTCTCACAACACACACACACAACCACACACTATCTCTCTGTCTCTCTCTCACACCCCACACACACCACACACACACACACTCTCTCTCTGTCTCTCTCTCACACACACACCACACACACACACACTCCTCTCTCTGTCTCTCTCTCACACACACACACAACACACACACACTCAAAATCTCTCTCTGTCTCTCTCTCACATCTGCTGTCACACATCAATGTTTAAAACTTACAAATACACACACACACACACACGTCTGATGTCTTTGTTCTGCTGTCACACATCAATGTTTAAAACTTACAAACTGATTCATATTTTGAAAGTGAACAAAACTGTTCAGAATTGTGATATTTCATGACATTAACCCGGAAAACATGACATGACCAGAGGAAGTGAATCTTTTAGTAACCTCTGGTGTGCAGTGATTGGTTCTTCGTGTTCGTTAAGCCACACCAGAGGAAGTGCTCGTTAGAAACACTTAGTTGCTCTATTGCTGGTGACCCTGGAGAGCGTGGCGTGTTGTTGTCAGGTGGTGAAGTACTGGCCCGAGATCGGGAAGTGTGGATTCCTGGTGTGGAGATACCTGCTGCGACGCGACGACCTGGAGCCAGCGCCCTGGACCCCCGAGGGGATCGAGCGCAGCAAAAAACTCGGCCTCAGAGTCCAGGTGAGGAGTGTGTGTGTGTGTGAGAGAGAGCGAGAGAGAGAGAGAGTGTGTGAGTGTGTGTGTGTGTGTGTGTGTGTGTGTGTGGAGAGAGAGAGAGAGAGAGAGAGAGTGAGTGTGTGTGTGTGTGGAGAAGAGAGAGAGAGAGTGTGAGGAGGAGGGGAGGGAGAGTGCGTGTGTGTGGTGTGTGTGTGAGAGAGAGAGAGAGAGAGAGAGTGGAGAGGATGGTGGGTGGTGTGGCTGTGGGGGTTTGTGTGTTGTGAGAGGAGAGAGAGAGAGAGAGGTGAGTGTGTGTGGGTGTGAGAGAGAGAGACAGAGAGTGTGAGTGAGTGAGTGAGGTGGTGTGTGTGTGTGTGTGTGTGGTGTGTGTGTGTGGTGTGTGTGTGTGTGTGTGTGTGAGTGGAGTGTGTGTGTGTGTGTGTGTGGTGTGTGTGTGAGTGGAGTGAGTGTGGTGTGTGTGTGTGTGTGGGTGTGGGTTGTGAGTGAGTGTGTGTGTGTGTGTGTGTGTGTGTGTGTGAGTGTGTGGGTGGGTGGAAGGTGTGTGTGTGTGTGGTGTGTGGAGTGTGTGTGTGGTGTGTGTGTGTGTGTGGGTGTGTTTGTGTGTGTGTGTGTGTGGTGAGTGAGGGTGGTGTGTGTGTGTGTGTGTGAGTGAGTGATGTGAGTGTGTGTGTGTGTGTGTGTGTGGTGAACACAGTTTTACATGAGTTTAGTATTATTTAAATTCTAGTTTGTGTGAGTGTGTGTGTTCATGTTCAGTGAACCGAACTGCTCAGAATGAACAATTCAACACAGTTTTACATGAGTTTAGTATTATTTAAATTCTAGTTTAAATGCTTTTGCCATTTTTATAAATTTTTTTATGTTTCTAATTTATTTTAAATAGCCTTTTATTTTTATTTCAGTTTTAGTAAATTTGTTCTGTGCTTTTTATTTTTTTTGGTTTAAAATTCTATTCAACTTTAATTCTTATTTCAGTTTTAGTAATTTTAGCACTTCAACAGACACACACACACACACACACACACACACACATATATAATAATTTTTTTTAAATTTCATTTAGTTTATAATAAAACAATTTTAGGTGTACGAAAAAGATTTTAATAGTCTGTCAAGTCATATATGTGACCCTGGAGCTCAAAACCAGTCATAAGGATCATATTTTTTAAAAATTGAGATCTATACATCAATATTTGTCTGAGATACAACTATTTGAAAATCTGGAATCTGAGGGAGCAAAAAAATCTAAATATTGAGAAAATCATCTTTAAAGTTGTTCAAATGAAGTTCTTAGCAATGTACATATTACTAATCCAAAATTAAGTTTTGATATATTTTTACATACAGTAGGAGATTTACTAAATATCTTCATGGAAACATGATCTTGAATATCCTAATGATTTTTGTCATAAAAGAGGAAATGTATATATTGGACTCATACAAATGTATTAGTTTGTCTATTGCTACAAATATACCTGTGCTGCTGATGACTGCTTCTGTGCTGCAGGGACACAATTATTACTTGATAAATGTGTTTGTGTCTAATAAGACGAAGCGCGAGGCGACGGTGCGATCGGTGGGCGGCTCGAAGCGCGGCAGAAAGAGAGGACGACCCCGAACCGCACGACCGTCCAAGAAGAGGAGAGGACGACCCCGAACCGCACGACCGTCCAAGAAAGTGCAGGAGGAGGAGGAGGAGAAACCTGCGGAGAACATGGAGGAAGAGCTGCAGAGCAACGGCAGCGCAGACACTCACGAAGAAGAAGAGGAGAACACGGGTACAGAGTCCTCATGACAGAATCACGGAATCCAGACGTAAACATGGAATAGAGTTTAACTCGGAGTTTGTCAAAAGTTTGGGTGCATTAATCTAAAGTAGGTCATGCAAACGAACAGTAGTTTAATCAAGAGCAGAGTGATTCCGTCTGTTCTT
>NC_056617.1:821532-824032 GCF_018340385.1 Cyprinus carpio | reverse complement strand
GATGTTTGTTATTAAAACAAGCATAAAATTAGAGGCAGTGCAACAAATACAGTGTGTAAATGCTTTTAATATGTATCAATTTTATATTTACTTTTAATATTTAAAATATCTAAATACAATTTAACAAAAAATAATATATCCGTTTTCGTTATATTAATGGCATAAAATGTGTTTACGTTTAATAAAAAATAATGTCACTATTTAGAATAACTGAACGGTCTTTAAAATAGGCTTCATTTTCTTAATGCAAAATATAATTCTTTGTACCTTTGATTCATTTCGGAGTGAACTGAGTCAAACGTGTTCTTGACGGGAATCGAATGACTGAATCTTTGATTCGCTGCTCGAATGAAGCTCAAAGCTGCGGTGAGATGGAGAATCAGTGCGAATCTCTGCGGATCTGCTGACGTTTCTCCATCTTCAGCTGGATTGTCGTGACAGATGGAACGAATCCGCTGCTCAATCATCGTGAACGTGATCCGAAGCGTTCATCTGTTCCCTGTTCGTTCCCTTCGGTTGTTTGTTGCTCGGCCTGTTCGTCTCTTTTCGTGGTGATGACGTTTTTCTCAAAGATTCCTGCTTTTGTTCTTCAGGAACTGCAGATGTACGATGTTTATCCGCTCGTCTGTGACGTGTGTCATTCCCACAGCGATATCCCGTCTTTGATTTCCAGTGCTGGCTTTCCTCTCGTCTGTGATCTTGGCTGTTTTCTCTCACGCTCTCGCTCTTCTGCTGCGCTTTCCTGTGGTGTTTTATGTTTTATTGCACTTACTGATGATGAGAAATGAGATTGTGACGGAGCCGTCGGTTTATTTTCCTACCTGTTTGACTTTCACCATTCGCTCTTTCAGTGTGGCATATCTGACCTGCGGTCCCTGCAGAAACATCGCTTCGAATTGTGATTCCGAATTTTATACATGGTATAATACTTGTTATGTACTTATTAAATATTTTGATTCCAGAATCATCGTGTGATTGTTCCTCAGTTGTCTGTCATCATGACTTCGGTTCAACATTTGATGGAAAGTTGTTTAATGCAGAGAAGAGATAGATCTGTGGAAGCTTGTTTCCAACACATACTCAAAAGGTGAAAAAAGTTAATGGTGACATCTTGTTTTCTTAAGAAAGTCAGAATCGCAAGATATAAACTCAGAATTGCAAGTAAAATGTCTGAATTGTGAGATGTAATCTCGGAATTGGGAGTAAAAAGTTAAAATTGTGAGAAGTAAACTCAAAGTTGCGAGTAAAAAGTAAAAATTGCCGGACGTAATATCAAAGTTGCGAATAAAAAGTTAAAATTGTGAGATATAAACTCAGAGTTACGAATAAAAAGTTAAAATTGTGAGATGTAAACTCAGAGTTACGAATAAAAAGTTTAAATTGTGAGACGTAAACTCAGAGTTACGAATAAAAAGTTTAAATTGTGAGACGTAAACTCAGAATTGCAAATAAAAAGTTTAAATTGCGAGACGTAAACTCGGAATTGCAAATAAAAAGTTAAAATTGCGAGATGTAAACTCAAAGTTGCGAGTAAAAAGTTAAAATTGCCAGACGTAATATCAAAGTTGCGAATAAAAAGTTTAAATTGTGAGATGTAAACTCAGAGTTGCGAGTAAAAAGTTAAAATTGCGAGACGTAAACTCAGAGTTACGAATAAAAAGTTTAAATTGTGAGACGTAAACTCAGAATTGCAAATAAAGTTAAAATTGCGAGACGTAAACTCGGAATTGCAAATAAAAAGTTAAAATTGTGAGACGTAAACTCAAAGTTGCGAGAAAAAAAGTAAAAATTGCAAGACGTAATATCAAAGTTGCAAATAATAAAAAGTTTAAATTGTGAGATGTAAACTCAGAATTGCAAATAAAAAGTTAAAATTGAGATAAAAAATATAAAAGTAAAAAAAAAAAATGTAAAAAAAAAGTAAAAAAAACCCAGAGTTACGAATAAAAAGTTCAAATTGCGAGACGTAAACTCAAAGTTGCGAATAAAAAATTTTAAATTGCAAGATGTTAACCCAGAATTGTGAGTAAAAATTCGAAATTCCGAAAAGTAAACTCCGAAATTGCGAGATTTAAAATTCGGAATTGCAAGATATAAACTCAGAATTTACATTTACATTTAGCAGACACTTTTATCCAAAGTGACTCACAGTGCGTTCAGGCTATACATTTTTTTATCAGAGTGTGTTCCCTGGGAATTGAACCCACAACCTTTTGCGCTGCTAACGCAATGCTAAACCACTGAAAGTCATAAAAAGTCAGAATTGTGAGATGTCAACTCAGAATTTTGGAGTAAAAAGTTAAAATTGTGAGATGTAAACTCGGAATTGCAAGGAAAAAGTAAAAATTGTGAGTAAAAAATAGAAAATATGTGGGGGTTTTATTGTGATTGTCTTTTTCTTATTTTTATTTATTTTTTTGGTCAGTAAATATAATGGCCTTCTTAACTGTATTTCTTTGAAATATCAACTTTATCTGAGATATTTCTCCTAAAAGTCCTT
>NC_056617.1:814032-816532 GCF_018340385.1 Cyprinus carpio | reverse complement strand
CGCGGAGCATCACGGGGGGCGGCACCAAATACGACAAGATGCAAGAACAAATACCTTAGCACCTCAAACAAGCCAAATTAATGATAAAAAGTAAGAACAAAAAAATTAGCAAACTTTCCATTCTGTGACTTCCTTTTATTTTCTGGGTTTAATGGTTGAAATAGGGTTACAAAAAGGTGGAAACTTTCCAGTAAATTTCGGAAACATTCCAGATTTTTTTGGGAAACTTTACAGGATTTTTTGGGATATTCCAGAGATTTTTGGAAAGTTTCCAGACATTTTCCACCCCTTTGCAACCCTAGTTTAAAGTGTTTCCTCAAAATGCATTGCTTTTCTTTTCTTTTTTCTGAGTTCTGTTTGAATGATTTAATTCAGTTTTAAAGAATGGAACGAATAGAACTTCAACAGTTTATTTTTTTTTATTACAATTTTAACAATAACAGGTCCCTTTGAAACCATTTCATTTTTTTTCTGAATTCCATTTCAGTGATTTAATTAATTTTTAATAATCAAAAAGCATGTCTTATAAACTAAATTAATAAAACTTGAACAATTAAAATTGTAACAATAGTGGGACCCTATTTTTTTCTCCAAAATTCCATTTAATTTTATTCAAATTAATTATTTTCTGGATTCCTTTTTTAATAGCTTATATTTTGATAACCTGAAAGCATGTCTAAACAACTGAATTATTAAAACAGAAGTGTAACAATAACAAGGATTTTTCCCAAATCCCGCTTTTAAATTTTCCCCAAATTGTATGTTTTTCCGGTTTAATTGTTTCTGGGTGTTGTGTTTTGTCATTTAATAAAAAAAAAAAACGTATTCTCAAAACCAGCGTTAATGAAAAGAATTCATAAAACTTCATCAGCCTTTTAAAATGTAACTAAAATGTGACAATTCCATCATAACAAACATTGCATTATTTATTTATTTGGTCAAAAAAAAAGTGCAAGTACACTGTATAAAATTATTTGATAATGAAAACTCTTGAATATGTGATATTCCGTAGAATAATTTTAAATAATGTTGTAAATAAATGATTATTATTACTTACGATATATATTAGTATGTTTATATATTCCATAAAATAGACTAAATAATAATATATTTTAATGATACTTTTTTAGTCATAATTTCTCTCTTTATTTTGTCAGTTTGTAGTGAAGAGTGTTCTGTGTTGTGTTGTGTGTGGCGCAGGCAGCGAGAGCAGGAGCGTAAGGAGGCGGAGGAGGCCTCGGTGAAGGAGCTGGAGGAGTGGGAGAGCTCTTTACTGTCTCTGGCCGAGCCGTGTCCGCTCTGGAGTCTGTGGGAACTTCCTGCCATCGGTCACTTCCTGTGCCTGGCTCAGACGGCGCTGCACCTCCCCGAGATCGTCTTCTACGAGCTGGAGCGCTGTCTGCTGATGCCGCGCTGCAGCGTGTTCCTGGCCAAGATCATGACGGCGCTCCTCAGCCCCCCGCAGAAGAGATCCGGCGTGCAGCGGCGCGCACCGATGCGCTACAGAGCGTGGGAGAGCGAGCTGCGCCGCCGCGTCCAGAGCTGGTACAGAGCGGTCGGCCGCGCCGAGGACACACAGCAGGTCACTCACACTCATTCACACTCAAACCTTTCCACTGTAAGCTAAACTTTAATATAATAATTAGATATCACATATCATTTGGTAGAAAAACAAAGTGTTGCGCGTGTTATTGGTGCACAGATACAGTTCAGACCAAAAGTTTGGAAACATTACTATTTTTAATGTTTTTGAAAGAAGTCTCTTCTGCTCATCAAGCCTGCCTTTATTTGATCAAAAATACAGAAAAAACAGTAATATTGTGTAATATTATTACAACTTAAAATAATAGTTTTCTATTTGAATATACTTTGAAAAAATAATTTATTCCTGTGATGCAAAGCTGAATTTTCAGCATCATTACTCCAGCCTTCAGTGTCACATGTAACATCCAGTCTATCACATGATCATTTAGAAATCATTCTAATATTCTGATTTATTATGAGTGTTGGTAACAGTTCTGCTGTCTAATATATTTGATGAATAAAAGGTTTAAAAGAACTGCATTTATTCAAAATAAAAATAAAAAATTCTAATAATATATTTTCTTTACTATCACTTTTTATCAATTTAACACATCCTTGCTGAATAAAAGTATTGATTTTATAAAAAAAAAGAAAGAAAAAAAAATTACTGACCCCAAATTACTGACCAGTAGTGTATATTGTTATTACAAAATATTTATATTTTAAAAACATAGCTTCTTTTTTTTTTTTACTTTTTATTCATCAAAGTATCCTAAAAAAGTATCACATGTTCTGAAAAAAAATATTAAGCAGCAGAACTGTTTCCAACGTTGATAATGAATCATCATATTAGAATGATTTCTAAAGGATCATGTGATAATGATCCTAAAAATTCAGCTTTGCATCACAGAAATAAATGATAATTTAAAGTATAATACATTTAAAAACAATTATTTTAAAATGTAATAATATATCA